>NW_014577184.1:134856-152166 GCF_000485595.1 Priapulus caudatus | reverse complement strand
TATATATATATATATATATATATATATATATATATATATATATATGCATCAGGCAGTGAAATTTCCATTTGACATAGAATTTTGAGAACTTGATGAGATAGGGCTTGAAACGAATACTCTGATTGATTTTCTATTCTTTCACTATAAAAATTCAAGAAGGATTAACATCGCATGATCACCCCTTTGATAGAAAGACCGCATATAAATTACAAAATTACGCATGTCGAAGCCTTTGATGATCACTAACGCCATGATTCTTTGTGAGCAATATTGAATTTACCACTAACTCACCTTCCAGCCCTTATATACCAGGGTCTTACTCTCTGATTGGAGAGACAAAGGGCTGCAGCGCTTCCTTGTATTTTGGAGAAAAAAAATCAAATATAAGCCGAACCGATGCACACATAATCTCTCCTGAAATTAAACACTTCTGAAACAATTGCACACTGTGTGCGGATATGTAGCGTGCCGAATGTTCAATGCTAGTCGATGAGATTATATAAAGCTCGAATTTTGTTTTGCAGTGTACACGTACATACAGAGTAGGTTCTACCGATCGCCCGAAGTCATACTAGGACTGCCCTACAGCATGGCCATCGACATGTGGTCACTTGGCTGCATACTCGCTGAGATGTACACGGGTAAGATATATGTCTTTCGCGCAAAATCCATCTTCGTGTATGCAGGCAGCTTCATTAAAATCCAGCTTCGTGTATGCAGCCTCATTAAAATTCAGCTTTGAGTAATCCAGTTTCAATATCAAGGTTTTCTGCTATCTAATGTCGGAGTAGACGCCCCTTTTCCCCAGATTCTACAAGACTTCTACACAAAAATTTCGAATTTAATTTGAGGCAATTAGTATTGCTATTTGAATAAATTGCCTAAAGCAATGTCCGAAATACATCCGGAGAGCACCAAACAACGAAAATATCTTGGGGTCGTGGCAAAGACTACTACCGCCTTTCAAAAAAACCGAAACCCGGAATATAATTAAGTGGTTGATTTCGGGCTGTAACTAATTGGTTGGCGTGTATTCTCAGGTTACCCGCTCTTTCCTGGAGAGAATGAGCTTGAGCAGCTAGCGTGCATCATGGAGATCTTTGGCCTTCCTCCCGGCAGCCTCCTACAGCAAGCAACACGTAGGAGATTTTTCTTTGGTGAGTCCTAGTATTTATCGTGCACCAGCTTCCTCACTTTGTTCTTTCCATGTTATTATTATTCTGTATATTATATTTATATTATTATTGCTGTTATTATTTTTTTTATTGTCATTATTATTATTACTATTATTATTATTATTATTATTATTACTATTATTATTATTATTAGTAGTAGTAGTAGTAGTAGTGGTAGTGGTAGTGGTAGTGATAGTAGTAGTAGTAGTAGTAGTATTATGATTATTGTGATGAAATTTGACGGCTTTATATAGATAAGCGTATACTATTTTCATGTTGATTCACGCAGAGATATATCGTAATATAAATTAGGCATGAGAATCTTTCGCGAAATTTCGGGATTTGGTTTTGTAATCTATCATTCATGAAATCATTGCAAATCCGTTGAGAAAATTGAGGGTTTGATTGAATAACGTGTATACATTTCGTATATATGTATATATGTGTCGTAATATAATTAGTGTCGTAAGATATACTGTATATATCAGCATTGAATTACGGTGAAAATAGAGTGAGTGAGTACAGGCGAGTTCTGAGAGCATGTTTGTCTATGCAGACTCCAAGGGAAACCCACGTTGTATAACGAATAGCAAGGGAAAACGACGGAGACCAAACACACGGGACCTTGCATCTGTGCTGCGAGTTAATGACCCGCACTTTGTTGACTTCATTCGTCGCTGCCTAGAGTAAGCACTACTTCTTTTGCACGGCAATCGCCTCCGTGGGTAGCTGAGTGAGTGAGTGAGTAAGTAAGTGAGTGAGTGAGTGAGTGAGTGAGTGAGTGAGTGAGTGAGTGTAGTCGAAGTGAAATGACATGAGTCGGTGAAGTGGAGGTGAAGTGAGTGAGGTGTGAGTGAGGGTGAAAGGAATGACGGGGGGTGTGGTAGTAATGGCGTGCGGGACTGTCCGTGCGTGAGCGAGCAAACGATTGAGTGAGCGAGTGGGTGAATTAGGTAGACAATTATATTACTCATTATCACTTTATTATTATTTTATTGAATTATTAATTATTATTATTATTTATTATTATTATTATTAAGCCATCCATCAATCATACATCATCATCATCATCATCATCATCATCATCATCATCATCATCATCATCATCATCATCATCATCAATACTATCATATTTTTCTGTCTGCAGGTGGGAGCCGGGTGCACGCTTGACACCTGAGGAGGCCATCCGTCACCCGTTCATCACGCAGGAGTCGAGCAGCCGACACGGTACGCCGCAGACGACGCCGACGCAGAACAGGCATCATCGCAGCAGCACCGTCAGCACGGCGTCGTCGTCCGACAACTCACACAACTCCGGTGAGAGGCAAATACGAAAATAATTAATATATATATATATTAATCGTGTCGGAGTGGCACTTCGTCGAGACAGAATCGCCCTCAATATATATGTTTCTAGTGCTTTCTAACTGTGATTTTCTTGTCATCTCGCAGAAAACTCGCGAAGTAGGGACGACATCTCGATGCGACTGCGATCAAAGACGCGGGATAGAGAGAGATTGCAACCGATAGGCGCACCGGACCCTAACTACATCATCGACGAGTCGTCTCGGGTGCATCGCATGAGCATGTCTTCCACGAGCATAACAAGCCGAGGCGAACCGCTCGAGGGCGAGAAATTCTTGCCTCCGATACTATAGAGCAGCAGTCCGAAAGAGTCACCAGGTGCCTCCACCGCTCAAAGCATGCATGCCAACAGTTCGATGTCAGCGAACAGGTGGAAACCTAGTGACCCTACACCTTCGCGCACGTGTGTGAAGGGGAGACATGGACCCCGCTTGGACATCTCTACAGGCACAGATGCACGGCGAGCTGCCCCCGTTTGTGTTCGGCCAGCTTATTTCTCTCAGGTGCCATGAGTTGCGAAGTTGGTACATATTGAACATGGTGTTCATATCCGTGCGCTGCTGGAACAGCGATGTCACTCGTTGTAATAACCCTCTACGCCAGTCCCTTGATCAGTAATCGCGGTGCTTGAACGGCTGGAAGGTCTTCCGAAACCAGTAGCGAACGCTGTCAGATGGTACAACATCAGCATGAGGTTTTTTTTACATAAAGTGGTCAGGGACAAGGGAAGTAATGACTAAACTACGTGCGACGAGTTTGTTGGTACTACTACTAGTCGGACCGGTTGCTCAGCAATCGATGTAAAACTGCTGCCTACTCACACTTGTGTTCATGTTTTCTTTTTGTAATTATATATATATATATATATATATATATATATATATATATGTATGTATATTCATATATTACCAAGGAATATGCATACATACTCTAAGTACACGTGGGGAGTGGTGGACCCATATCTGCACTGCCCGTGAGAATGGGTCACATCGGCTTTGCTGATAATGCCCCAAGCTTTGCATTTGTCGCGTTGCATTTTGGTTGGTGGTGCTTGTATCTTGCCACAGATCGTGACCAAAGTCTGTAGTTTAGTGAGACAATGACGCAACTGTGGGTTGGGCTAGTTTGTACTAGCGTTTTCTATGGGCTTATATAGTTTATTTATATATGAACTCCATAAAATGTTATGCCATTAGTCCTATAATTTTATCCATGCATACGGATGAATTCTATGCTGTTGATTGCATGACAAAATTATGCTGTTCTTGTTTCAATACAGTTGGAGGCATATGCTAGTATAACTATAATAGTTTATCAATGAAGACGTGGTGTTATGTCGCATTATTTTTAGGAAGTGATATGCATGACGCAAACGGGCCAGAGAATGAAGTTTCTACAGTTATGATATTTCTTACTTTTGGATGACCTGTTTCATTGCTCAGTTGTGATAACAACATTGCAAATTTGAATTATGTTTGTTTATCACCTAATCTGATGTAGAGGTTTCAAATGACAGGGTTCCATATATGTTGATATATAATTATATATGTGCGTGTGTATATAGGTGTGCATGTGTATCAGTATGTACACTAGTACAATGACACAGTATATAGAGAACTCATTGGCAATGTTCTATTGTACGCAACGTCTGCGAACAGGAGAAATGTAAATTTCAAGGTTCCAATATAACGGAACGTTGCGTAAAGGATTACCTATAATCGCGGTAACTTGTTGCGACAGTTAGTTTGATTGTGTTTTATTCGTGACAACGGTTTTCATCCGTTATCTGTAAAATATCAACGTTATATAGAAAAACGAATCTCTTTGTGAAAGAGTCTCGCATGACTTTATTATATTAACCATATGCACAGGTTGTACATATTTTACTGCCATGGAATATGACACTTTGCATGTAAATATTTTATCTTGTGGCTTTTTAGACGTTGTGCCATGTGTTATGCCGTTCATATGCTATTATCTTATATTCACTGTTGGTACTCGGTTTTGCTTCAACTTGCCTCCAGACATAACACACCCACATGACAAAAAACCTTAGTGAATTCGCTTTTATAGTCAAAGCTTTATGATTTTAGAGACAGCCAATGAATCTGGTGTAGTAGGCCATGTATTTTAACCATCACTCACTGGTTCACTTTATATTCGTTCCCATGCTTTTTACGTGCATTTGTCAGTGATTTGTGTAGCATTTAACTGCGAATATTAAAATAAATTTTTCAGTCATAAACGAAAAACTTGTTACTTCGGTGTATTGTTTTATTGTCTTGCGTACGGACTAGTGTGAGATATATTGATCAGATTAAGTTATGCGTCAGGGCGTATGCGCGTGAACGCGAAATCACATTATAATATGGACACAGGGTAGGATATAGACACGGCTGCAAATTAAATGGGGGGATGTGCAATATATATAACCTGCTAAGGAACACTAGCAGAATCGTGATGCGGGCAGCTGAACTAATGGCGATGGCGGCTGCACACTAGTCACAATATGATGCCCTAGTCAGTCATAATACTACTAATAATAATAAACATTATTATATATTAGTTATAATTATTATTGTTATTGTTGTGATAATAATACATGAAATATTCGACATATTAAAGCTCAGTACGTAAATGGTTTCATTGCAAGCACTGCAGCGCGCTGCCTTGCGCGTCATTATAAGCATATTTACATGCGACTTCGCCTGTTCACTCAATCAACTTCCACTTACAAACTCTCGTAAACAATACGCGTGCGTTTAATAATAAAACATAGACAGACAGAAAGATCGGCAGAAAACATCGACCAACACTGTAATGTTTTTATATCAAGTATGTTATTACGTTAACGCGAGTTTTTTTTACAGATTTTTGCTTCTCGCTGCAGCACGGTCGATTCTAAAATTTACATCTATTAGCATTATAACTATTTTCATATTAAATTTACCCGATGGCATGATAATATTTACAATTATATCATATAATTACTACATTGACGTTCTGGTCACAGGCACTTCATCTTGGGCCGTTTCAATAATAAAATGATGGTGAATAAACACAAATTGTATTTACTAGATGGACTCTATCTTTCAGTTAGTTTGTGTACAGATCGATGCGTGCATGCGGTGAGATTTTGCAGAGGAGCATTTGACCGACATTTTTGTTGGATAATTAGGCGAGAGAATGAACATACACATCAGGAATTTGGTATTGAATTTGAAATATAGTAATTGTGTAGTCAATTTACCTTCATTTTATTATTGAAACTGAAACGTCTCAAGTGCCTGTGGTTCTGGCCAGCATATATCAGTCAACGAGGAGTCATGTACATGGGAACAGAATATTATATATAATATATATATATATATATATATATATAATTATATATACACACAATATATTTACAATATAGTTATCAGGTCATGTACTCAAGTGTTATACGCCATGTGTTATGAATGTAACGAACTCTCTGTAGTCTGTTTCTGTTTGGCTAAACACCGTCACGTGTCAGCGCGTTTCGCGCGCAATAAGCGCAATGAGAACAGAATATAACATATTCTATATATATTGTACCCATTGTATATATTGCTCTTAGGCACCAAAGACCGTGTTCAATGTACAATTACATTTCACCAAAGATATAAAAACACAAAGACAAAATATTAAACTTTGTTCTTTGTTTACTTCTTTGTATATGTATCAAGTTGTAATTGTTATATATCTCCTCTATTATGAGCTCTTGATATATATCACCGGCATCGCTGATTACATTAAAACAATTTCTTCGATACAGAGGGCAGCACCATACACACGTAAAGCAGACGACGCAGAAAGATGCGAACAATACAATATGTGCAATATGTTACACTCTGTTTTCAGGCACACAGCTATAAAAATGAAAGTGTCAATAACACTGTAGCTCACATTGGGTGTGATAGAAGAGGGAGGGGGGATATATAAAGCAAGAGTATATATGGGAGAACTCCCATTATATAGCATATCTCCCATTATGATTATATACTCTTGATAATGATATATGCATGTTTTGATCTGGAAGTCTGAAATCTTGACAAGAGTCGAAGAGATGGCGCTACGCCTAAATGATCGCCATTTTGGTTTTCGAATATCGCGCAAATAAAAACAATAAAATATTCCAGTCAAATTATTGTAACGAAGAATCTAAAACACAATATTACACGTATATAGGTATGATTGTAGAGTTGTTGACCAGTTAGATGAAATAAACGTAATAGGACGTTGTCATCTCTCCCATAGGAGTAACAACTGTTTTGGTGCTAGCCTTACACATTCATGATATACCAAAATTTAACAAAATCGAATGAATCTAGATGGACATTCTTATTTTTGCCAAAAAGTGGGCGTGGCTCGAAAGTAGGTCGACTGGCGTGCTCCAAAATAGGACGTTCAAATCTCTCCCATAGGAGGAACAACTGTATGCAATTTGAAACATGTGGGGCAAACGGTTCTTGAGTTATCGTTGACCGTAGGCAGACACTGAAATGCATAATGAAATTGCCAAAATCTACCTAATTTGCATAATTTAAAAAACAAAACAAAACTTGTGTGATATGTTTTGGGGCCAGTCGTCATTCATTCACATACAAGAAATGAGCAAAATCCGTTGAACCTGAACTGACGCTGAGAGGGTCTATGTCCCCCGGGGTACTGCCGGAACGTACCCTGGTACTATCTAATATGCCGGACCGTACCTCGCCTACTTCACTAACGAGTCTAGGGAGTCGCCTACGCCTACTCCCTAACTCTGACCCTGACCCTAACCCGAATCCTAACCCTAACCATATCAAATAGTGACCAGGGTACGTTCCGGTATACCGGACCGTACCCAGGGTACGTCTCGCCTACTTCATTAACGAGTCTAGGGAGTCGCCTACGCCTACTCCCTAACCCTAACCCGAATCCTAACCCTAACCATATCAAATAGTGACCAAGGTACGTTCCGGTATACCGGACCGTACCCAGGGTACGTTCCGGCAGTACCCTGGGGGACATAGGCCCTATGAGCTGAACTGACTTGTGGCCATTTATATTTTTCGACAAAAAGTGGACGTGGCTCCAAAGTAGGTCGACTGGCGTGCTCCAAAATAGGACGTTCAAACCTCTCCCATAGGAGTAACAATTCGAGTTTACACTGCTGATTGTCGGTTGTGTAATTGCGAAATTGGTACAATTCGCCAATTTGACAACATAAAATCGGTCGTGTAAACCCAGTGATGGTATAAGTATAGTTTTCTCTATTTTTTTAGTACAGTAGTTTCATAAGATGTACAATTCGACAATATAACTTAGAACACAATGAGATACAAGGGACAGAAAATGCATGAAATTCCACGATTAATCCATAATCGAACGAATTGCATTTGTTAAATTTATTCGTTATTCGGCATAACAAACGATTTGATGACCATGCATTTGGAAGACACCGAGATTTGTACAACCTCGTGAAATCGTATTATCCATGGACTCCGCCATCGTGGATCTGGTCTAGGACCCGTTTCAGTAGTTCGTCACACTGAAACAACTAGCTGTATGGTAAACAAGATGACGTGCCATTTACAAATCCGTCATAGAGCATTACGCGAAACGAACTCTTTACTGACACCGAGGGTTGCAACTGCGAGTATATTTTACGTGCTTGGCGTTTCTTTTACTTCCCGATTACTGGCGACTAGCCCACAAATTTACGTAGTCACTCGATATCTGGGCGACGATACAAGGGATTAGCGGTGACCACTACCACTGGCACTGGCACTGTTGATAACCAGGGTTTTGCCCCTTGAGAAAATCCCCTTCTGAGGTCTTTGAAATATAACACTCTAACCTCTGGACCACCACGACTCTCCCTGTCACTTTCCTCGTGCACAAATTTCCGCGTCTCCTGCATACGTGCAACAAATGTACACAAATGGTCACAAATGTACAAATGTGATACAGTTATGCATGTACGGGTTTGATTTTAATTTTAATGCTATAACTACGGCACAGAGTTCAGATGCATCCGAATTATGGTCCTATTGTTCTGAATAGTGAGCAATTGACCATTCCGGCTGAGCAAGACTGCCAAGACATCTGCTTCCCTTAAGCCTGGGACACACCATGCGAATTTATTCGCACGTCCGCGGCGATAATATCCGCAGCGAAAATATTCGCATCCGCATGCCATAATTGAGCGGACACACCATGCGAATTTATTCGCACGTCCGCATCGGACAGACTACACGCAATCTACTGGCGCCACACGGCTCCACCATGGCTCCAGCAGTCATGTGGTCACGTGATTAGCATACTAATCAATAATTTGCTGCATTATAACAATCGGCCAGCTTGCACAGACACACCATGCGAATATGTACGCAGCGGTAAAAATCCGCAGCGAAAATATCAAACATGTTTGATCGCTGGCAAATTTCGGTGCGGATGAAATTCGCCCGCGCTTGAGCGGACACACCATGCAAATTTCACTGCGATTTTACAATCGCTGCGGACGTGCGAATAAATTCGCATGGTGTGTCCCCCGCTTTAAAGCAGTCGAGCAATACCAGTTACTCAGGTATGCACGCTAAATTGTGGATCCGACTTTGCAACACTTTGTTACTAAGCGGTGTTTTAGAACTTCCATATAGCAATGTTAATTGGGTACAGCTGCCAGTCAATCACTATAGGAAGCTAGGGGAATTAGTCGAGCAGCTGTTGGACATCTATTATAGAAAACATGAACGTTTACTCTGCACTGCAGACTCACGGTAAGCTAGAAAAGCATTGCGACATGCAAGAATAATTGGCAAATGCTGGCATATCTCGTGCCATGTGAGAATGATATAATGTGAGAATAATATGAGAATCATATATAACAAGCTAATACAAGCTCTATTTCAGCGCTTTAGCACCCGATTTCGCAGTAAGTGTGACGACAATAAAAAAGCTACCACACCGCAGACAGATGTTGCGAGGCATTTTATATTCACAGTAATCAGTGAGCTACAGGTTCTGATATCAGACATCGCCCTGAACACATAATGTATGATTATACATTGGTTCCTTATATATTATGATGAGTATAAATATGTTCATAGCATGGCTTGACACCGTGTACAGGGTCTGAGATTGCGAGCATATAATATCAAAGGAACTATGTAGCGAAAATTTGCCACTAAATTTAGAACACACCCAATCGAACATTGTTGGCTCTGAATAATTAAATAATAGCGTTTAATAGCAAAAACAAACACCGCAATAATTTACACTTTTTAGAATTCTTTTAGAAAACTAGACGCTGCAACCTCCTGTTAAGAGCCTGTTGAGGGCACAATGCAATGCACATAAATTCAACACGGCAATGGATGAATCACTCAATTAATACCCGAATACCACACACCGAATACCGAATACCGAATCACAACATTTACAGGACAGCACGCAACGAAACCATAGAAATAATATAGATACACGTATAGAAATAATATGGTTATCTATATTATTTCTATGATCGAAACCAACAATTTTTGATTGGCTAGCTAAGTTTGAGTTTCAAAAAGGTTCACCAGATGGCAGCACACTCTATTTCGCTGTAGTATGCAGTCTTTAGACTACACATAGGAAATCGCAGCCGTGAATGAACAACACAACACGAAAAGATAACCTATTGCTCCATTTTATGACATTTTTTATGCCGTGAAAACATAACATGTAATCTACAACATAACTTGCTATTTGGCCGCAAGTCATTCCTCCATTAATCTCAGCAACGAAATGCTATATAAACCTTTTATGCAACAACAACCAATAATTTCTTCCTCTACGGATTGACACCAATTTAAAAATATCTCTCACTGATCAACCTCTGCCACTGCCATTATAGCTACATAAATACCTACATATTATTGTACAAGATCATTTTTACTATGTACGAGATACAGTTCTAAACACAACCATCGTGCATAACATACTAGGATTAGCAAATTTTTATGTGCGTTTATAATTTTACTAACAGGTGCATATAGCATATATTAGTTTCACAGTTCACCAGTTGCATCTCTCCAACAGTTAGTTTTTTAAACTTTCGCCAGTTTTTTTAATATTCACACAATTACTAAACTCCTTTATCTGCAAAAGATTAACTTAAACTGAACCGAAAAAAATCCGGCAAATCCGCAAAAACAAATCTCTTCACATCTTTGAGATTCAACTTCACACGACTGCGAACGATTTGAGAGAGTTTCCATCTAGATGAGCACAATCTTCACGCACGACCGCGTAAGCTGCTTAAAGTGCAAAAATGTACGACTCTCACGAGAGCAAAAGCGAGACGACAACAACGACCATTGACACGATATAGCTGCCAAGCTGCCAGGTTAGATAAATAGACGATGCACACGGGTCCTAGACTCGGGTTACGTGGGAGCCTATGGTCCAACAACGGGGACAATCGATGCTGGGCAAGCTTGCGGGCGAGCGGCGGCGTTTATCACGAAGCGGGTTCCTTGCTGAGCAGCTTCCACTGCTGCTGCTGCTGCGGCTGTTGCTGCTGCTGCGGCTGCTGCTGCAGCAACTCTTGTAAGCACACATGCAACTATGAAGCACTACATTAGCACACGTGCGCGTGGGGCGATCGCTCTTTCTACGGTTGCAGGACAACGACTCAGTCTTTATCTCACGCTCTCTCCATCTCTTCTTCTCTTTCTTTCTTACTCGCTCCCTCTATGGCTTCTGTCTGTCTGTCTGTCTCTCTCTCTCTCTCTGTCACACCATCTACAGATGCTGTTTCTTGCCCCACCTATGGTGTCTCTTGCATTCTCTAGGGATGCTGTTTCTCACTTACTCCACAGTTGCCATCTGAGCACTGTATCCTCTACACTTGTTGTTTCTTGCTTCCTCTACACTTCCCGTTTCCACCTTTCTCTACAGCTTCCGTCTATTGCTTCCTCTGCACTTTCAGTTTCTTACTTCCTCCACACTTGCTGTCTCTCGCATCCTCCACAGCTCATTGACTTCCGTGCACGTTACCGTTCAATGGTGGAAACTCGCTGCCGCTACAAGGCTATTGCCTACGGCTCATCGCTCTATCTTCTCATCCTTCTACGCCAGGCATTAACGTCCAACGGCATCCGACTAACTATGACAGATGTTGTCCCGTGCCGCCCCCTGGTGGCAGCAGCGCTGGTGAGGCCCAACTATAACTGCTATCTGTCCCACGCCAGTGGGGTCAAATTATAACTGCTGCTGTCCCATGCCATTCCCTAGTGGCAGCGATGCCAGTGGGGCTCAACTAAAACTGCTGTTGTCTATAGGAGTGGCGACGCCGGTGGGGTCCGACTATGACTGATGTTGTCCTGTGCTGCCCTCTAGCGATGCTGACGCCGGTGGGGCCCGACTACGACTCCTGTTGTCCCGTGCTGCTCCCTAGTGGTGGCGACGCCGGTAATATCCAACTATAACTGCTGTTGTCCCGCTGCTCCTCCTTCCATCATCGTCGGCAGCGGCGGCGCGTCGGTCTGCAGCGGCGACGTCGGCATGCCATGCTCCTCGATCTGATCGTAGTCGCACGGCCGGCAGCACTTGGCCTCGAGACGCGAGATCGCCGACTGGATCTCGCGGACGGCGGCGCGGCGCGCGGCGCGCACGTCGTCGCGGCCTGCCGTCTCGACGTCGTCGAGGCGCAGCAGCTGCCTCATGAGCATCTCGTCGAGGAAGAGGAAGCGCTTGTCGCCGGCGGCGCCCGAGAACGCGGCCACCTCGTCGACGAGCAGTCGCGTCTCGGCGTGCACGTCCGCGATCGTCGCGAGCGCCCCCACTGGCGCGACGTGCGGTGGCGCCTCCTGGCCGCCATTGTCGTCGCCGTTCGTCGTTGCCGGCGGTGGTGGCGCGGGGGCGTCGACGTCGTCGCGGGACGGGGGCTCGGCGGGCGCAAGCGGGATGGGTATCGAGTGATCGTGCACGTTGACCTTGTCGTCGCTGCCACGCGCCGGTTCCTGCAGCTGGTAGTCTGGTTCGGGTATCGCCGGCGCGTCCGGCGGCGTCCCCTCTTGCTGCTGCTGTGGTGGCTGCTGCTGATGATGCTGACGATGAGGTGGCGGCGGTGCACCCTGCTCGTGCTGCTGCTGCTGCTGCGGTGGTGGCTGCTGCTGTTGTGGCTGCTGTTGCTGTGGTGGTGGCTGCTGGTGCTGTGGCGCATGCTGTGGATGTTGCGGCGGCTGCTGCTGCTGCTGCTGCGGCGGCGGAGGCTGAGCCTGTGGCCAGTGCTGCTGCTGGAACTCGGCGGGGGGCGGGGTCGCGAAGCGATCGTTCCAGCCGTGCTGCATCATCGCCGGCGAGCGGCCGCCGCCGCGCAGCTGCTGCCACACGTCGTCGGGCCGCGGCGACGCCGAGCGACGCACGTGCGGCGACGTCGCCTGCCGGAAGAACTCGTGCGACGGCGGCGGGCCGTCGGCGAGGCGCGGGTGCTCGTGGAAGCCGTGGGGCGGCACGCCGTCGCGGTTCATCATCATCGCCGGCTGCTGCGGGCCGCCGTCCATGCCGAAGAACACTCGCGGGAAGCCATCGTCGCCCTGCGTGGTCGTCGTCGGCGGCCACTGCGAGAATAGAGAGATCGTTTTTATTGTGACAATTGCGAGCTGATTTGCGTTGTTGCAACCTTATTTTTCCCTTAAAAGCACGGTATATAACAGATAAAACTAAGATAAATAATAGGATAGCTAAACTAAAGATAAATAGTAAGTTACCCGGGAGTTCTAGAAAGAGTGTGACTGTACCGTATTGATTCGACAGCCGTACTCGCGAATCGATGCAATAAACCTAACAGGTGGTAAAAATAGCAGCTAGCCAAATGGAACAGCTAGCCAAATGGAACAGCTCAAAGCTAAATGAATTTGCTTGGTGGATTTCCTGCTAAGTACTTATCCCTAAACCAATTTTTGCATCTTTTTGTTATCAATCAAAATCATTATTCTGAGATCGGCGACCATAACAACTAGACATCCCATACAGCCAGCTCACTGTAACTCTACCAGTAGCTCTAACGACCTTCGCCTCTCTCACTCTCTCTGTGTGCACGCAATATTAAATTGGAAAACGACACAACGTCCACTGAAAATTCGAGCCGCTAAAAGTTTACACGCGTCATAAAACCGCGCTTGCCGCTGCGATGGGTTTCTCCATTTCCCCGCGGTTTTCGCAATGTGCCAGCACGTTGGAAGCCACATTAACAAACTGCCAGGCAAACCCTGTTTACCCAGAGTGTACGACATCACTGGCGGTGATGGATTCTGCGACGAGCCCAAGCCCGAGCGTTTACAAGTAATGTCAGAATACCGTTGACGCGTAGATCTGGGCTTCTTGTTGGACGGGGATGATATTTACTTAGACGAGGAGCATTCTCGTTAGCGACCGGCAGCACAAAGCAGCGGTGCACATCACGGCTAGGAAGCCATCCAACTATGCGACCACGCTCCGCGACCGACCCATTAGTCTGAGCGAGACAACCGCGCTAACGTCGATAATACGAATTATGATGACGAACCACATTAAACGACGACAATAATCCCCCCCCCCAGCCCCTGCCAGATACTGCTGCCATCTCAGTCAAACTCACCCGGTTTCCCAAGCACGCATGCAACAACGTTTTTAGAACACACCTAACGTAACGCCGATTGGCTAGAACTCCCTGTCAATCACTTGGGGAAATAGTTCAATTTGGCATGCACACGTGAAGAAAACATACCATGCAACCAGTCTACCTCAACCGACCCAGCAAGGCTATCCAAGGAGGACATCGCCACCTCGCTCGGACGTCGCTATCGGCAGCGCACGGGGATACGTACCTGAGGCTCGGCTCTGTGCGCGCTCGCGGGGCTGCTGGAGTAGGGGGCGGCGGGCGGCGGCTGCTGCGCGTGATTCTGCCTGGGTATCGTACGCGGGCTGGCCGTCGCCGAGCTGCTGCCTCGCGAGTCGCTGCGCTCGATCTGTATCGGGATGTTCCTCACCTGCAACGACGTGAAGAACGAGAGGTCAGCGACGGTCGGAGAGGGCGGGAGACGTGATTAAAATTACTATTACGAGATTTTTGCTCCGAAAAACTAAATATAGCTAAATATATTCTCACCTGACAGCGAAAATATCACTGATTACACCAACATTAAAAATACTACGATTTTATGCAGTTATAGCATAGAAAATTGGATATGAACACATCGTAACAGCAATGCATTTTATCGTGTCGCGACAATGCCTAATAGCAGAATTGGTAAACTAAGGTAAACCCGAACCCTACACATCGTAACTATATATAATCCTAACCATAACCGAAACCCTATTGATTGTAACCATAACTAGAGGTGCACCGGATCCTACTTAATTTTTAAGTTCCGACCGGAACAAGAACCAGCCGGAACTTGAAAAAAGTTTCGGCCGGAACTACCTGGCCGGAACCGGAACTTAAGCTGGGAATAAACTTGACAGTTTTAATTGGCCCAGTATTAATTGTGCAAACTCACTCGGCCTGAACGAAATATTCTTAGCAGGCACATCACTCAGGCGAGTAGGACAATGCTCATTGTTCTACAAGTTCTCATTATGTCTCATGTTCTCATGTCTCATGTTCTCATTATATACATGTTCTCATGTCTCATGTTCTCATTGTCTACATGTTCACATTCTACATTGCTCTCATTGTCTACATGTTCACATTCTACATTGCTCTCATTGTTCTCAATGCTACAAAGTTCTAATTACAGGATGGTTGTTAGGTGTATGAATCATCTGCTTACAGTGCATAATTCTGGCATCTTATTCGCGAGCGAATAACAATTGTGTGGCAAAACCTGCATTTTGCAGTATCCCTGGTTTTAGTCGATTATTTTCAACTAACAAACAGATGCCATTCCTGTGGCTCTACGAGTATTTTATTTTAAAAGAAAATCTCGTAACATCAGTTAGGTTCAGTTCAGTTAGTTAGCCGATGTTCAAGTGGCAAACGTTTTCTGTGCAGAATAGTGTGAAGTTGTTAACACTATATTGTCAGCAATTAACTTGACTCTATTGACGCTCAACTACATTCAGTGACTGATCTTTTGATATTGATGACGCTTGTAGCAGAAATGAAATTAGTAAAAAGTTCTGGTTCCTGCCGACTGTTCCTGGAGGGTTCCGGCGTGAACCGGAACTTTGAAAAATTGGGGATCCGGACGGATAGTTCCGGCCGGATCCAAGTTCTGGTGCACCCCTAACCATAACCCACAACCTATCGATCGTAACCATAATCCTAACCATAACCCACACCCTATCGAGTGTAACCATAACCCATAACCTACCTATCATAACCATAATACTAATATAATTTGGCGAATGTTGTATGTATGTATGTATGTATGTATGTATGTTAATGAAAGGCTCCATCAGTTTGTGGATCCAGGATATTTCTTTCTCCTGTACAGAGAGATCGATGACTAAGCAGATAAGATACGAGGAGTGTATCTAAGTAACCTTTTATACTCGGTTGAAACACTGCTTTTGTTCAGCGCGTCTTAAAAATGACAAAAACACTAAAAAGGCTAAACACCCCCGCAGTTCCCCGGGCCACCCCCTTTTGCCTGAATATGAGACGGCTTCTGTTTGTGGTTTGATTCGATATCGTGTGTTGTATTCTCGTTTTTTTGAACAGGTTTCAATTTCAGCTCGTTGTTGGCAGCTGTGTTTATCTCTTGTTTCTGTGGTCTGTTGTGTGTCTGAGACTTTCGTAGTAGCCCCATAATGTTAAGTAGATATAAACATGATCATAATTGAGTTTAAATATTCGTGTAGCTATTTGGCCCTAGTTCCCATATTGGAGATGTAGCAAGGGTTCGATGTATTTCAAAGTGCCAGAGGTCTTTTTTGTTCGAAGTCTTGCTAGTGCCTGTACAGTGCTAGGGGGCTGGCCGTGAGGAATTCGGATCTGTCTTTACAAAGCGGTCGATCACAAGTTACCGCTCAGCTATTACGCTGCTCAGCAGAGTGAAGACATGACCGCTAGAGGTATAGCGATCACACCACGCAATAATTTACTCGGGGTCCGCACACGTGGAAACATAGCGCAAAGTGACAGCACGTAATATTAGTTTACGTTATACCCATTCAGCCCGTAGACAGCCTTCTTATTGGGGAGGGGTCGTCGATCTTTATCTTCAAATGTTGGCAATTTGCCTCGCGACGGGGGTGTACAGAGTTGCCTGCTAGCCAGGCGAAGTGTCTACACGCGTAACCCATAGTTGCGTAAGTCACGCGAAGGGGAAGGGGCGTAGCTGGGCCTCGCGACAGACATTTTATTTCAAAATTACACCTCAGATGCGTATATTCTCTGGCACGAGGACAGGGGGGTCCCGGGACTCCCGTGGACCCACCTTTCTAAACCCGGACCCATGCTCCAGGCGCGACGCGCGTGCCGAGTGGCGAGGAGCGCAAGCGACGAGCCGGACTAGCGCGCGGGGGGTGTGGGGGGGCGGTGTTCACTGGTCACCTCCGCACGATGGGATTTTTGCAATTATTACACTTAATGGAGCACGTGAGGTGAATTCTTGCAAATTTAAAAATTTTGGGCTGGGAGAGGGGCTAGATGGGGGGGGGGGTTCTTTCGAACCCTAGGAACCCCCCTGGATTACGGGGCTGCCATTAAACATCTATCTATATTCTGAACTTGTGGAGTCCGTATCATCAACAGACATTAGCTACATAAAACATTTCTGTGTGGGTTGTGTAT
>NW_014577184.1:132267-134831 GCF_000485595.1 Priapulus caudatus | reverse complement strand
ACGCTGGCCGGGACCGGAACTTAAGCTGGGGATAAACGTTGGGACGTTTGTAATGTGGGAGCCCAGCTATTGCACAAACTCATCGGCCTGAACGAAATATTATGGTAGGAGGCAATCAGCTCAGGGCGGTTAGGACTATGACTCTGATTGTTCTACATGTTCTCATGTAGTTGTGCTCGATGCTTCTGCATGTCTCATGTCTTCATGCTTCTCATGTTATTACATGATCTCATGCGTCTTCATGTTCTCATTTTACATACGATGTTCTCATTGGTATACATGTTCCACATTCGGTATATTGGCTCTCGTTGGTTCTCAATGCTAAAGTTTAATTGAACAGGGATGGTTGTTAGGTGTTGGAATCATACGGCTTACAAGTGCAGTAATTCTGGCATCTTATTCGCGAGCGAATAACAATTGTGTGGCAAAACCTGCATGTTGCAGTATCCCTGGTTTTAGTCGATTATTTTCAACTAACAAACAGATGCCATTCCTGTGGCTCTACGAGTATTTTATTTTAAAAGAAAATCTCGTAACATCAGTTAGGTTCAGTTCAGTTAGTTAGCCGATGTTCAAGTGGCAAACGTTTTCTGTGCAGAATAGTGTGAAGTTGTTAACACTATATTGTCAGCAATTAACTTGACTCTATTGACGCTCAACTACATTCAGTGACGGATCTTTTGATCTTGATGACGCTTGTAGCAGAAATGAAATTAGTAAAAAGTTCTGGTTCCTGGCGACTGTTCCTGAAGGGTTCCAGCCTGAACTGGAACTTTGAAAAATTGGGGATCCGGACGGATAGTTCCGGCCGGATCCAAGTTCCAGTGCACCCCTAACCATAACCCAAACCGTACACATCGTAACCATAATCCTAACCATAACCCGAATCCTACACATTGTAACCATAATACTAACCATAACCCACAACCTATCGATCGTAACCATAATCCTAACCATAACCCACCTCTTATCGAGTGTAACCATAACCCATAACCTACCTATCATAACCATAATACTAATGATTCATAACCCGAAAACTACCCATCATGATCATAACTCTAACCATCCTAGCTAACAATAAACCAAACCATCATAACCATAACCCTAACCCTAATGCTACCCATCATAACCATAACCTTAACCCTAATGCTACTCATCATAAGTTAACCCTAACCCATACACTAACCATAACACTAGCCACTATATATAACCATAACTCAAGCCTCAACTGTATGCCTAAGAAAATGCCTTTACAATGATATCTAGAGATTCATGGCCAGGGTTCATTATTGGTGTTATCGTTATCTTTAATTTGTAACTTTTAGACGGCAGACTCCGATTGCCTCATTTTCACAAGCATCTCTATTTTCGAAGGCATCCTTTCTGGTACACTCTCTCAATCGTAAGTTAGTGTCTACCCCAGATGTATAACAACTCAACTTAAAGACTTAGACGGTTTCTATCACCATTACAATTCACCATGCATCCACTACAAAACCTAAGCAGTTCTGCTGGCAAAAAGTTGTGATGGACTATTTCCGACAAACAGTGCTAAATAAGTTATTTGCAACACAATAATTATCTATAGGTGTTTTTTCGGTACAGTTTCTTAAAACTTTCATCTAGCTTGAATTTCTTAAGATTCCGCCACACAACACGCGCCATAAACGATTATCAAAGACAACAATAACACGATAAATAACGTACGATCGAGCTACAGGTGGCAGACCCGGTGAGCACATCGACATTGAAGGCATCTTCAAAAACTTTGTTCAAAATGGGGCAAACTTACTGTTTACTTTGTTACCTTTTTTTATTACTTTGTTTACTTTATTTGTTGTTTTGTTTACTTTGTTTTACTTTGTTTACTTTTGTGCAAGTGACGTTTAATAACATGTGATATCGGTTAATTATTTGAGTACAGCAAGCGAGCCGCTCTCGGCACAACGTGCAGCCATCATTGACCTAATCCAGATGTAAACTGCTTCCACGAGACTGATGGCTATATCACAGTGACAGAGCAAGTGCTCGCCCACAGCCTCTACAGCCTACAGGGTTATCGCTCCGTTAAATACTAGATGTCATGGTGCCAGATATATGTTTGTGAGTTGGAAACACTCTCTAACACTGCAACTCTGTTGCTAACACTGTTGCTAACACTGTTGTTAACACTGTTGCTAACACTGTTGCTAACACTGTTGATAACACTGTTGCTAACACTGTTGCTAACACTGATGATAACACTGTTGCTAACACTAAACTGCTAACACTGTTGATATTAAACACTGTTGCTAACACTGTTGCTAACACTCTTGATAACAATGTTGCTAACTAACAATGTTGCTGTAACACTAATAATAACAATGTTGCTAAAACTGCAACTCCTCGTCTCCGCACCATTCTGCACATTTTCAACTCACAGCCCCAACCTCTTAGATACCGTACGTTCTAATATTTCCCAACATCGCATAATTCCAGGGGTGTCCGTCCTCACTCAATAGTCAGTGCCACTTGGGGTTGAGATTAGTCAAATGGTCAAGACATTATATACAAGTAACCCTACT
>NW_014577184.1:103734-132152 GCF_000485595.1 Priapulus caudatus | reverse complement strand
GTGAGTTGGAAAAACTCTCTAACACTGAAACTCTGTTGCTAACACTGTTGCTAACACTGTTGTTCACACTGTTGCTAACACTGTTGCTAACACTGTTGATAACACTGTTGCTAACACTGTTGCTAACACTGTTGCTAACACTCTTGATAACAATGTTGCTAACTAACAATGTTGCTGTAACATTAATAATAACAATGTTTCTAAAACTGCAACTCCTCGTCTCCGCACCATTCTGCACATTTTCAACTCACAGCCCCAACCTCTTAGTTGGGTCTAAGTACGTTGGGTTTTAGTACGTTCTAAATCTAAGATATCCCAACATCGCATAATTCCAGGGGTGTCCGTCCTCACTCAATAGTCAGTGCCACTTGGGGTTGAGATTAGTCAAATGGTCAAGACATTATATACAAGTAACCCTACTCTAGCGCAATAGAACGGACACATGTGGCCACTTTTGGAATTTCCCTGGAGTGACACAGTCTTATACAGTGAAAGTACCGAGCTATAGATTGTAACTGTATATAAATGCCCTTCTTGGCATATAATAAGACATTCTTTTTTACAGGTATACAGTGAACCTAGCTCTCAAGAATGAAGACCTGCTTATAAAGGAGACCTTTGATAGATCCATTGGGTGACCCTTAATATGCAGATTTTATTTTTACACCAATCTCCTCTTTCATTCAATGCTATATGCAGCAATTTAAATCTATAACAGTTTTACTTATATTTTAAGGTTTCTTTAATTAGATTGTTTTCAAAATCAATTTGATTTATGATGGATCATTGGGACATCACTACTTAAATCAAAACGATATATCAGGAGTTTTCCATGACTTAAAAAGGTAGATTTTTATATGACAGCAGTATTGCATCCGAACACGCTTGTGCCTCATATCGTCCAGTCAACGATGAGCCAACAAACTTCATTATACAAAGCAATTTTTATGCTTTATATCAGATAAGACACAGTGAGGTGAACTTTAACTTTACGGATTTTCTAGGACCAACCGTAAAAATTGCCGATTTCCTGGATCTTTCCTGTACGAATGCCTATTTTCCAGGATTTTCTAGATCGGGAAGATAACATTTTATATTTCCAGGACCTTTCATGTTATACAGGCCACGTATGAACCCTGTCATGGCCACCAACTTTAGGGGCATGCCAAAGGAACAAGTAAAAATGGTGAAACCTTGCGTAAACAGACGGTGATAACCGAAATGTGTTCATAAATTCATCCTTGAACATAATTATCATTAAAATCACACAGCACAGGATGGGGGACATGATCATAGCAAAAACTAACAGCAATAAACTAATAACAGAAACTGTACTAAATTACATCGCAAAAATTGACGTTTTGCTTCAGTTCTAAACTCAGAACGATGTTAAATAAATATGTCGGCTCTGTACGTTTGTGACAGATAATTATACCACGTCAACTTGATGGAAAAGCCTTATGTCCCCGGTGTTACTGGCTGCTTACTTGGCTCTAACTTGGTTACATGGTAACTAACTAGAAATAAGTCCAACGCACTTTTTCAACCAATCTCTGACAAGCTCGACAGTTCCTAGTGCCTCACACACTGCACCCATTGTCTTTAAATAATATTACGAGTGAGCGAATATAACATGACAGCGAAGCATAATAACATCTGTTATCTCGCTCTCGATATAATTTAAGATTTCACGTCACGTACAACATTCCTTCTGCGCGCACCGCTTCCATTTTTTGGGATTAGTCCGCTCTAATTAACAGAGGCTGCACATCCAGCTTACCAGCTTCAATCTCAGCCTTCGGAAGAACTTCATCATTCGTTCGACGATGCGCGCGCGCGCGCTCTCTCTCTCTATACGCTAACTACAGTAGCGACGTAGGCAGCTAGTCTAAATACTGCAGGGCTGTTGATACGGCTACTGGTAGTGCTGACAGATTGACACACACGTACGCACACGCGCGGGGTTGCTACTGTGCGCTCACGCACGTAAGCTGCCGGCGAAACTTAGGCGCCGCCGACAACCTCATTGCACGGCAATCGACACACTCCGACGGCTGCATGCTACGTCGTAAGGCCGGCCACCATGTTTACAGCGACGTCGTGATACTGTATCAGTAATAAGATAAAGCGGTTCGTGTTTCATTCGCTTCTGATTGCCTTCAGCGACGACAGCGGTTCATGAAGTACAGCCTCGCGACCGGTCAACCACTACTAGCTACAGCAATTACGATGAACAGCGTCTCTGCATCTGGATGTGAATTGAGAAACTCCTTCCAGATCCGTGTGTTCATCGGTACTCGATCACACTATCTTAACTAACTAGCTATTTGACTTCACTGGGAAGTTGAAGTCTTGATTCACTAGTCAGTCAGTTAGTTTATTCAGTTAGTCCTTGAGCGTTAGCCTAAGGTTACGTCTTTAGATGACGATGGTTACACTGAGTGCGGTCACTGCCAGTGTGTTTGACGTGGCTCTTTCACGTGGGTCCATTACCGGTCTCACACGCCCAATACACAGCGAGCACTAACTATGACAACCAGCGAGCGCCCCTCATACGATGCCTATACACAACAAGCATTGCGCACACGGCTAGTGTCAGTCCACTGATGACCCCTCACATATAAAGGCCTACTTCCACACTAATGGTTCGTAGCGAGTGGAATGAGTCCAACTACACCACCTCACGACTCTACGACGCAGCCAGCGAGCATGTCTAACACATGATGCCTCCTGCCACCTAGCTACGCACGGCGAGCAGTACGAACACTGCTAGTAACGATGCACTCGTTCATAGAGTGCACTCTCGGTCAGACTAATGGCCCACGGTTTGACCCGTAGCCACGAGTGGAGTGAATCTATGACACGGCGCGCAATCGTGTTACTCGGGGGGGGGGGGTGATGATGAGCCAAGTGTGACGAGTGGGCGATGAGACTCAAGCGCGAGTGCGGTTAGAATGATCCTGATTACTAGTGTTGTCAATCGGTTGTACCGATGATCGGTTACAATCGGTTACTCGGGGTGTTGAATGCCTGCGTGTGCATGTACGTGTGTGCAGGTATGTGCTTGTTTAGCCCTGTTTATACTGTTTGTTTTGCACTGTTTACTATGTGTGTATAATACATGTATGTTAATAAATGATAACTTGTATAGTAGTGTTCTGGGATTGTTCATTGCAATATGTGTCGAACAATTTACTCTCAGACATTTCTTGTTCAAGTTTGACATTTATTTCGATGAAATCGATTATAGATTTTGATAACCAAGCGCTTGGTTCGAGCCACTGTTCAACCGATGATCGAGTATAATCTATGATCGTGACATCACTACTGATTACTCTCCACTACGAATGAATGATCACGCAAATAATAATCGTACGTGTACACGCGCTAAGCTGAAAGACCAGTAGCGCTACGCTCCGCTACAGCAATAGGAACTACAACAACAGCAGCAACAGAAACAACGACAGTGCTAGCAACAACAATAACACCGACATCAACAGCAACAGCAGCAACAGAAACAACGGCAGCGCTAGGAACAACAACAACACCCACATCAACAACAGCAGCAACAGACCAGCAACGTAACAGGCAGCGCTAGCAACAACAACACAACATCGCGACACACAGCAACAGCAGCAACAGAAAACAACGGCAGCCGCTAAGAAACACAAAACACCCACATCAACAACAGCAGCAACAGAAACAACGGCAGCGCTAGAAACAACAACAACACCCACATCAACAACAGCAGCAACAGAAACAACGGCAGCGCTAGCAACAACAACAACACCGACATCGACAGCAACAGCAGCAACAGAAACAACGGCAGCGCTAGGAACAACAAAAACACCCACATCAACATCAACAACAACAACAACAGCAGCAGCGGCCACCGTTACGGAACGAAGAGCCACGCAAGTAAAGCTGGATGAGCGGAGAAACAGTGCATGTCATCATCGGGAGACAATAATCGGCGCTATCATCATCATCTACCCCTGATGTCATCGCGTTCTTTGTTGTTACGCCACCGGAAACAGGGACGTGCGACGCCGCAGAAGTAGAACATCATGACAGGCGCACGCTCCGTCTGCGGGATCCGCCTGACACGACGCGCTCCTCCCCACCAAACCGCACGGCGTGCAGTTCAACGAACAGTCCTCGGAATGCATTCAGCGACGCACGCGTCCGCATTCACGCACGCACGCATTCGTACCACAGCGCATACACGCACGATCGCTCGCTCGTTCACAAGCATCATTGCACATACGTACGCATATAATTTACAGACTAGAGACACGCACCGCACGCACGCCGCACGCACGCCCCGCACGCGCGCACACACACACGGTGCACACGCACGCGCGCGTAGACATACACACGTTCCCATGTCGCCCCGACTGCTCGCTAGCTAGAAAACAATCGCTATCACACACAAATCATCATTCAAACCTCCACTAATTGTTTCGCATGCATTTAGACAGCAATGACAGCAGCAGCACGACTTAAGTAGCGGCAGCAGCGCAGCGCAGCCGCAGCATAGGCGTAGCAGTAGGCAGTAAGCAGCAGTAGTAGCAGCGGCAGCAGCAGCAGCAGTAGTACGTATGTACGTAGATAGTAGTAGTGAGCAGCCAAGCAGTTAAGTAGCTCGATAGTAGTAGTAGCAGGCATGCAGCAGCAGAGCAGCCAGTTGAGTACTATATAACTAATAGGAGCAAGCAGCAGCAGCAACAGCAGTATAGCTCTACCGATGAGTAATAGTCGTTCGTTCGGACTACAACCTGCGGCATGAGCTGTCAGCCCACGCGAACGACAAATGATTATTTTACCATGTATGTTAGTTTTAACCATGATATGTGAGGTCAGAATACACGAAACGGTCACGATGGGGCTTTAACCACACATAGCTTACGCACTCTCACTCTCACTCCTCACATTAACAAACAATACGCATCCTCTCTCTTCTCTCTCTGCACGAAATAAGCCAGGGCTCGTTGTTTTGAAAACATAGTGACTGCGACGATAATGTAAGTACATTAGAAAACACATTAGAAAAGTTACGACTAAGGTCAACATTACGAGATAAATTTTTCTGACACCGGGTCCCATGGGTTAAAACACGTGGGCCCTTTTCAAAGTACACTGCACCAACAGAAGAAAGTTAGCACATATTTTTTTTAGCTACCGGGCTGTGAGATTACGGTGTGACGTGGTTTAGATTAAAAAAACACAATACTCGTAGCTACTATTTTTATTGATGCGTTCCCAATAAGCTGAAACGTAACGATTGTTCATACAGCAGTTGTTGAAATGAACCGGCGCAGCCCAAAAAGGTCTATCAGCTCTGGAATAGAGCCTAAATATTGTAGAATACTGATAAACCTAGAGCTATCTGTACGCACGTTTGAGAAACCAAATTAGAAAATGCGTATAGCGCGAAAGCTGAGAAAAGGCCAGTCTGACACAAGCTCAGCCAAGTCTCAGTTCTGTCTGACATTGGAAAGGCGCTTATGTTATTATGCTTTATTCCTCGACAATCGGAGAATAAATCGCAGGGCCCTCCTATCCTTGCGTTCTAACATGGTATTCGCACAAATCGATTCTTCAGCCAACCTCTAGGTCATTGGCTCCATGAACACAGAGTCGGAGAAAGGTTTTTGAACACACAGGTTTTTGAGAAAGCTTCACAGTTTTCGAGAGAAAACTCGCTACGACATTATACGCAAGAGGTAATAATACCTATTAGCTCTTGATTATATACATATATGCATAATTATTATTAATGCATATTACATGTAAACAGATGAATTATTCATTGCAATCATATGTACGCATAAATACAATGTATAAAAACAGGTTTTAAGAGGAATGTACGTCATTGAATCACGTAAGAAACTGTAAAATACTTCCCGCTGGTACATCGTGTACTGATGAGCTGCAGGCGCGTGCTGTATAATCATAAATATTTCTCGCTTCAGTGGTTAGCTACTCTACACAGCTTCAGGCTGGCTACGCTTGCCCCACACCTTGTCGCCCGCAACCACTATACCACACCGCGTGTGACGAAATCCAGATATTATACTGTGTCAGGCAAACGTCCAAATCATAAAAAGAGCAGCAGCAGCGAGCAACGTCTATTATTGTCACGCTCGATCTGCAAACCTAACAGCACGGCTTCCACGGCGATGTGTCAGGGTTACTCGCCGAAATTTTTCACGCTTCACTGTCGGCTCGACCAAAATTTTTCGAGAAGTAGAAAAACAGCGACGACGACGCCGCACCAATTGCAGCGTAATGCCCTAAGTATAGCGAGAACGTAGTATCCTAATCTCGTCTCATACAGACAGGCAGGCTCCACCCACACAGCAAGCCGCTGGAGGCAACCCTGCCGATGCACAGGGAAGAGATGATTGTTCGTACACATTTTCAAACATTTTAAAAAACGTATTTCACAAAACATTTTCCTGGCGGTCATTATCAGAAACATTCTAGTCGTAGCATTTTAGTCGTGGTAGTTGTACGCTTTTTATCATAGACCGTTGACAGAAACATCGTAAAGTTACGAGAATGAAAACTTGCAGCATGTCTACGAATAATCCAATACCATCTAGGTAGCTCGCACAATTAACAAGTTATTACTAAAGAACAAAAAGTTAAACAACATTACTTTTATATATTGCTACTATTATATTACTAAACAAAACCAATTTCCCGATGCGCACATCAAAAACAAACATTCCATGGTGAACGTACACCGTGTACGTGTGCGTCTAAATTACATGGCGATTGCTTTCTTGTTTCCGACGTTTTGATGAGTCACGATGCTTGCGTCTTGCCCAGGGAAAAAAATATAATTTATTTTTCGGGGGCTACTTTCACAGCCTCGCGTGGATGAAATATAGCACTCTAAAATTTGTTTTGCATTGAACTCTATGCAAATTTACGGGCTCTTTTTGGCATTTCGCGGGCCCTTTTTGCATTTCGGGGGCTAAATCGCCCGAGCCCCCGGTATTTTTCACTAGTCTGCCATACCACGCCTTCCAGCGCGAAATAAATACGTTCTCATGCCATTTCTCACTGCAGTTATTACTTACACACGATGACAACCTCGTACTCACATAATATTACATCCATATGTATGCTAAGTAGAGTATGTGATCAAAATTGACAAGCAATCAGCGGCGTTTTGACAGAAAGTAACATATTCCTGTTATTCAAAGATAGCACGCAGGTACGACGTATTCCATCAATCGTCCTTCATGCCATATTATAAGTCGTAAGTATTATCATAGTGCTAACTACAGTCGTAACATTGCAATGTCGTGACAGACAACGAAACACTGAGTATTCCATGAATTCTCCAGGACCGTAGTAATAAGGTCGCCTTAATTTAGCGATTGCCAACAACTGCAAGATTCAGCCAAATACAAATCTTCATGCCTTGTATCATTCAATCTATTATCCACAATTAGAAACCACTGAAGTCAAATTTCATGTGTTTCTAACAATATAGACATCACAGATCAATTTCAAGTTCTTTTCAATGATCGAACGCAATAATAGGCGTATTCACACACAAGAAAACCCGCGAGGCTAATCGCGATGGAAAATACCCGAGATAATTGTGTTTGTTCTACACAGGCGGAAATATCTCGCTAATCGCCGAGCGGGATAATTCTATTAATCGAACGTGTCATGCTCACTGCGGATGTTGATAGCGATCTCGCTGGAATGAGGATATAAAATACCGGGATTATTTTCGCGAGCGTTCCACACACGCCGCGGTGCAAAAATCGCGCTAATTCCAAATAATCGCAGCCGAAAGTGCGATTTGGAGCGCGATGCTGATCGCAGATACTTAGTGGAATTTTTGCGTTCACACTTGTAAAAATCTCGGTATTTCGATCGCGCATGCAAAAACCGAGATTTGCATCCCGCTAATTCCGCCAGTGTGAACGCGCCTAATAAGATTATATTCGCAGGCCTTTCCAGAACCTGGAAAATACAGATTGAAATATTCCAGGACTGTCCCGTTTTACCAAGAACCTGCATCGAATACTGTGCACAGGACCGCTAGCCTGGGTACATGTAGGTAAGCATCTGCTCTCTCTCGCTCTCGCTCTCGGGTCGAGCTCTGCGCTCTCGGGCTCTCTGCTCTCTCTCTCTCTCTCTCTCCCCTCTCCTCTCCCCCTTCTCTCTCTCTCTCTCACTCTCACTCTCTCTTTCTCTCCTCTATCTCCCCATCTCTCTACGTCTCTCTCTACCCTTTTCAGCGACGCAGGTCGCACGATCGCACAGCTCAGCGAGCGCGAGACTTACCCGCGGCAGTGAGGTACCGACGCCCGGCCCGGCAGGTGGCGTTCCCACGGGCTGTTCGGGCTCTGCGTTCTGCGCGCGCGGCCTCGCCTGCTCGTGGTAGACGGGAATGCTGAAGTCCCCATCACCGAACGGGTCCAGCATGCCGTCCTTGGTGCGGAAACCTGGGAAGCCTGCCTTCTGTAATATAGGAACAGTACGTGTGCGTAAGGAAACCTGCCTTCTGTAACATAGGAACAGTACGTGTGCGTAAGGAAACCTGCCTTCTGTAATATAGAAACACATGGTACCGGTAATATACACATACCGGTATACTGTAATATAGAAACACATACACAAACATAGTAACATGGTACCGGGCACACTGCTCACCACCAAGCCCTAGCTGTATCTATGTGACTATCTATATGTGACTGCTTAAAGGAAACATGCAAGTATATATGTAGAGGTCACTCAAGGGCAACCTATTGCAAACCTGCCCACTGCAATAGAAACATAGTCTAGTCAAGCAGAGGTTTCCTGTATATGTAAGTGTCTAGGAGATGCAGATCCACCGCACTTCCCCATGTGGGCTTGGTGGGCTTCGATCATCACTTGCTGCCAATGGGTATAAAATTTTGCATTGAACATAGAACATAAAGAACATAGAACGATGACCAGTACGTTTCATGCTGTTCACCAAGAAGTTCGTCGTTTGCAGTTTAGATACAATCGAACCTGAAGGGTCACTCTTGATAATTCCCCCAAAAGTTTCCTTGATTAAACAGACCTGTGTCTTTTTAATTCACTTTGTATCTGCCACTCAAAGGAAATACCAAGAGTGCCCTAAAGCTACATACAGGTGTCCGTTCTATAAAGGTGGTTTCACTGTATATTTAAGAGGCATTCAAAGAGAATCAAAAGTTTTGATCCTAAACTGTACACACTGCACAAGGATCACTCAAGAGAAATACAAAAAAATGTCCTTTATATAAAGATCTGTGTCTCTTCAATAGAGGTGTAGGCCACGAACACAGATTTGTTGCCGTTTCACACTGGTCACGACGCTTGAACTGCCCGTGCCCAGTTGCCCATCTGTACATCCCCCCACACAGTCCGTAACAAATTAGTCAAGTGGAAATATTGTAAATCAAAAATAAAACCTAAATTTATATATTTTAATTTGTAGTATTTACCAATTTTCGATGATCATATAAGTCGTTACATATATCCCAATATAGACCAATTGTGTGTTGCTGGAAATCAACTTTATTGGTTTGGCTACATGGACTTTTGAATTCGGTCAATCCCTGAGATCAAAAGCGTATTTAAAAGTATGTACTTTTAATACGCTCTTGCGGAGATACAAATCAGTATTCGTACCCACGTGCACGAGGTTCCCACTGTTGCAGTGAAGCCACTATTAAAGCATTACCTTACCTAAACTCCACTACCCCTGTTACCCTAACAAGATCTTTCTATTATGCCGAACCCCAGATATATATATATACGGTTTAAGTAACAGCAGGAACTGAGAGTTGACCATGCAGACAACTATCGCACATACCAGAGGAAACTCTCCCCCGAAGCTGTTCAGACAAGGTAATTGAACTATCGCATCTCAACAACCCCCCACCTCGCCCCCACCCCACCACCACACACACACCCAAGAGCTGTGTGTACAATGATTCACGGCGACAGCTAAAACGTCCGACCTCACTACGGGAGCCGAATGTGCCGTCAGACTAGGAAGGATTATATTATACTCATAAAACGTGCGCCGAACAACGGGGATTATACTAAGCCAATACAGAGATACAAGAAAAGTATGTAGCAGAGAGTTTTGAGCATACAGTAGGTACACCTGTTAGCGTTTTATTATTGCCAACTCCTTACTGCAAGTTCCCTTGCGATGGAATGCGTCAGACAGAAGCAGTGAAATCGTTAGTACTAGTAGCTGGAGAGACCACATTCTAGTGTTTCCCCTGGCCAAAAAGGTCTGTGAGGTGATCAGTTTTGTTTTGGTGTGTTTGCGAGGTCCTAGCTAGTGGGGTCCTAGCTAGTGAGGTCCTAGCTAGTGGGGTCCTAGCTAGTGAGGTCCCAGCTAGTGGGGTCCGGGGAAATTTGAAAAAATGATTTTCAATTTCAATTTTCAATTTTTGAAAAAATGGTGCAATTTGGTGTATTCTAAGCTATTCTGAACACATTGTATGAGATTTTCGTCAGCGAGGCGGTGTTTTAGATAAATTTTTGTGCGGCGGCTGAGAATTTGAGCGAGGCGGCCTCCCGGGGGGCGGCCTGTCTCGCCCATGTCAATGCAGGGGAAACACTGCGTTCTACGTTATCGGCCATTTCAAAGGAAGACAGTGGAGCTAGATTAACACTGCTTCAAGCAACACTCTGCACACAGTGCTCATCTAAACTCTACAGACTACACATTACAGGCAACATCTAAATTTTTCTATGTTTTCTATGTACAGAAAACATCTACACTCTACAGATACTATATACACTACATGCAGACACTATCTACACTCTACAGGCAACATCTACACTCTACAGGCAACATCTACACTCTACAGACACAATTTTAAAAACTATATACAGACAATATTTACACTCGATCTACCGACGACAAAGTTCGGCAGTTTGAGGACCACACTCTAAACGTAACTCTCTACATGGGGTACCTAAACTGTACATGCAACGCTCTAGATGGAAAATTGCATCCAACACTCTACACAGAACACCCTGTGTGTAATATTCTAGATGCAAAGTTTACATGCAACATTTTACACAGAGAACATCACAAACTACCAACTCAGCTACTAACTTTTACTTCAGAACCGCGTTAAACATGCGACTGCGACGGATTTGACTTAAATTGACCGAATGGCTTAGTCCAAAAGCTTTGTTCCAGAGTCTTAGTTTTTCGATAAAAAATATTCTAGAGCTCTATTAGTTTGCGACATGCAGTCGCAAAATGCAGCGATGAAAACTAGAGCGATTCTTGGTATATTCTGAGTAGCCATAAAGAAACATCATTTCTGCCCACATGCATGCATGCCATAACTATGCGTAACCTGCCCCGGAACTAGTCGTGTACACTCTACACCGCGGGCCTCCCTCGCCCGCCCGCCCAACCATCCACGCATGACTTAGCATGACTCGCATGATTCCTCTCCACAGCACCCCGAGCACTGCGCTATATTAAAACACATGACACATGTATGCATTACAGTACACGCAGCATCAGCACACTCGTGCACATTATCCTGCAATGGTGAGGAAAGTCAATTGGTCTACCCTTCGATATTTAACGATAAAGATGCCATATGATCATACACATGTTAGATTACATGGTACCCTATTTACCCAATTAACAATTAACAATTAACAATTAACAAGGAGTTCTTAAATAGGGCAAATACTGACAAGGCAACACGTACCGTCATCATGCTGCTGATGATCCAATTGCCAGCTTTTTAAAGCTAGTCTAAATTTTATTTTATATTAAGACAAAAATGGATCATCGAATTGCTCCTCTCCTTTCCAACGTAAAAGAATAGGGGGCTTTACTCATTTAGTTAAAAACATGAAGTCGTTACAAGGTCACAATGCTTCCGTCTTCGTAAGTACTACAGCACGCAGCTAGTACGTGTCAAGATCCAGTCTTTAATCTGCTAATAATCGGCTGCATTCGATTTAAGATCACTACGTTTATCATCACGTTACTCGACTCTGGGACAGCATCGAGCTACTATCCTTGACTCTTCCACACACACTCACAGCAGACACGGAAACTCTACTGCATAATGCACAGCCAGCAACAGATGTGATCGACATAGCTGCACTACCAGCAGCTAAGAATTCACTTGTGCATGGTTATTTTTGGCACGACATAAGTAACTCAATCACTGACGTTGGGGCAACTGTAAACCTAAACTACATGTGGTCCGTAAATTTGGCAAAACGACACACGCTATTTTAAAACACGCTTTCGCAATATATATTTATCGTTTTTTCTGCCGCAAACATGTAAAACACACTGATTAATTATTTATCAAACACAGGTGGAAATCATGATCAATATTCTGGTATTAAACGTGTACAACAGATACCAGTTGTTTGCTCACGAGTACAAACAACTTGAAACTCGAACAGCGATCAAAAGCATTCTCGGTGCAAATACGTGCCTTCGATGTTCTGCATGTCCGAGCTAATTCAAATCATCTTGGTACTTGCCACTTACACTGAAGTAGCTTCGTGACCTTTGGTTAGAATTGGTGGTCTAGTAATTGCACCCAGGGACACGAGGGAATGAAGGCTTATATAGTTATACCCTTGAGGTAATCCTAACCAGTGTGGCATCAAAGCCATAACTTCCATGCATATTATATATATATATACACACGTGTGATAACAATCAAGTTTTCTCATTTCAAGTACACTGTCACAAGAAATCTTATATACACTGTACACTTTTTCAAGCTGCATGCAGTACATGCATCCGTTTGGTATGCATTATTAAGATTTGGCTGTACCATTGGAGGAACAGTGCATGTCATCATCGGGAGACAATAATCGGCGCTATCATCATCATCTACCCCTGATGTCATCGCGTTCTTTGTTGTTCAGCGCACCCGGAAACAGGACGTGCGACGCCGCAGAGCAGAACATCATGACAGCGCACGCTCCGTCTGCGGGGATCCGCTGACACGACCGCTCCTCCCCACCAAAAAACCGCACGGCGTGCAGTTCAACGAACAGTCCTCGGAATGCATTCACGCACGCACGCGTCCGCATTCACGCACGCACGCATGTACACACGCGCGCATACACGCACGATCGCTCGCTCGTTCACACGCATCATTGCACATACGTACGCATATAAACACAGACGTAGAGACACGCACGCACGCACGCACGCACGCACGCACGCACGCACGCGCGCACACACACACGTGCACACGCACGCGCGCGTAGACATACACACGTTCCGATGTCCGCCCGACTGCTCGCTAGCTAGAAAACAATCGCTATCACACACAAACTCATCACTCAAACCTCCACTAATTGTTTCGCATGCCATTAGACAGCAATGACAGCAGCAGCATCAGCGTAAGTAGCGGCAGCAGCAGCAGCAGCAGCAGTAGCAGTAGCAGTAGCAGTAGTAGCAGCAGTAGTAGCAGCAGCAGCAGCAGCAGCAGTAGTAGTAGTACTTAGTAGTAGTAGTAGCAGCAGCAGCAGTAGTAGTAGTAGTAGTAGTAGCAGCAGCAGCAGCAGCAGCAGCAGCAGTAGTACTAGTAGTAGTAATAGGAGCAGCAGCAGCAGCAACAGCAGTAGTAGCTCTAACCGATGAGATAATAGTCGTTCGTGGACACAACCTGCGCATGAGCTGTCAGCCCCACCGAACCGACAAATGATTATTTTACCATGTATGTTAGTTTTAACCATGATATGTGAGGGTCAGAAATACACGAAACGGTCACGATGGGGATTTAAACACACATAGCTTACGCACTCTCACTCTCACTCTCTCACATTTACACATACGCAACTCCTCTCTCTCTCTCTGCACGAAATAACCAGGGGCTCGTTGTTTGAAACATAGTGACTCGACGATAATGTAAGTACCATTAGAAACACATAGGAAAAGTTACGACTAAGGTCAACATTACGAGTAAAATTTTTCTGACACCGGTCCCATGATTTAAAACACGCGTGGCCCTTTTTCAAAGTACATACACCAACAGAAGAAAGTTAGCTAACATATTTTTTTAGCTATCGGGCTGTGACATTACGGTGTGACGTGGTTTAGATTAAAAAAACACAATACTCGTAGCTACTATTTTTATTGATGCGTTCCCAATTAAGCTGAACGTAACGATTGTTCATGACAGCAGTTGTTGAAAATGAACCGGCGCAGCCACAAAAGGCTATCAGCTCTGGAATAGAGCTAAATATTGTAGAATACTGATTAAAACCTAGAGCTATCTGTACGCACGGTTGGAGAAACCCAAATTAGTAAATGCGTATAGGCGCAGAAAGCTGGAGAAAAGGCCAGTCTGACTCAAGCTCAGCCAAGTCTCAGTTCTGTCTGACATTGGAAAGGCGCTTATGTTATTTATGCTTATTTCCTCGACAATCGGGAGGAATAAATCGCAGGGGGCCCTCCTATCCTTGCGTCTAGACATGGTATTCGACAAATCGATTCTTCAGCCAACCTCTAGGTCATTGGCTCCCATGAACACAGAGTCGGAGAAAGGTTTTTGAACACACAGGTTTTTGAGAAAGCTTCAACAGTTTTCGAGAGAAATCTCGCTACGACATTATATCAAGAGCTAATAATACCTATTAGCTCTTGATTATATACATATATGCATAATTATTATTAATGCATATTACGTGTAAACAGATATATGCATTGCTTTGAATTATTCATTGCAATCACATGTACGCATAAATACAATGTATAAAAACAGGTTTAAGAGGAATGTACGTCATTGAATCACGTAAGAAACTGTAAAATACTTCCCGATGGTACATCGTGTACTGATGAGCCAGGCGCGTGCTGTATAACATAAATATTTCTCGCTTCAGTGGTTAGCTACTCTACACACTTCAGCTTCGGTGCTACGCTTGCCCCACCACCTTGTCGCCCGCAACCACTATACCACACCGCGTGTGACGAACTCCAGATATTATTACTGTGTCAGGCAAACGTCAAATCATAAAAAAGCAGCGGCAGCGAGCAACGTCTATTATTGTCACGCTCGATCTGCAAACCTAACAGCACGGCTTCCACGGCGATGTGTCAGGGTTACTCGCCGAAATTTTCACCTTTCACTGTCGGCTCGACCAAAATTTTCGAGAAGTACGAAACCACCCAGCGACGGACGACGCCCGCACAATTGCCGCGTAATGCCCACGTATAGCGAGCACGTAGTATCCTAATCTCGTCTCATACAGGACAGGCAGGCTCCACCCACACAGCAAGCCGCTGGCAGGCAACCCTGCCGATGCTACAGGGGAGAGAATGAGTGTTCGTACACATTTTCAAACATTTTAAAAACGTTTCACAAAACATTTTCCTGGCGGTCATTATCAGAAAATTCGCTAATTGTCTGTAGGCATTTAGTCGTGGTAGTTGTACGCTTTTTATCATAGACCGTTGACAGAAACATCGTAAAGTTACGAGAATGAAAACTTCTAGCAATGTCTACGATATATCCAATACCATCTGGTAGCTCCGCACAATTAACAAGTTATTACTAAAAGAACAAAAAGTTAAACAACATTACTTTTATATATTGCTTATATTATATTACTAACAAAACCATTTCCCGATCGCACATCAAAACAAACATTCCATGGTGAACGTACACCGTGTACGTTGTCGTCCTAAATTACATGGCGATTGCTTTCTTGTTTCCGACGTTTTGTGCATGAGTCACGATGCTTGCGTCTTTGCCCAGGGAAAAAAATATAATTTATTTTTTCGGGGGCTACTTTTCAAGCCTCGCGTGGATGAAAATAGCACTCTAAAATTTGGTTTTGCATTGAACTCTATGCAAATTTACGGGCTCTTTTTGGCATTTCCGGGGCCTCTTTTTGCATTTCGGGGGCTAAATCGCCCCGAGCCCCCGTGGTATTTTTCACATAGTCTTGCCATACCACGCCTTCCAGCGCGGAATAAATACGTGCTCATGCCATTTTCTCACTGCAGTTATTACTTACACACGATGACAACCTCGTACTCACATAATATACATCCATATGTATCTAAAGTAGAGTATGTGATCAAATTGACAAGCCAATCAGCGGCGTTGTGACAGAAAGTAACATATTCCTGTTATTCAAAGATAGCACGCAGGTACGACGTATTTCCATCAACTCGCTTCTCATGCCATATTATAAGTCGTAAGTATTATCATAGTGCTAACTACAGTCGTAACATTGCAATGTTCGTGACAGACAACGAACACCACGAGTATTCCATGAATTCTCCAGGACCTAGTAATAAGGTCCCTTAATTTAGCGATTGCCACAACTGCAAGATTTCAGCCAAATACAAATCTTTCATGCCTTGTATCATTCAATCTATTATCCACAATTAGAAAACACTGAAGCAAATTTCATTGTGTTTCTAACAATATAGACATCAGATCAATTTCAAGTACTTTTCATGATCGAACGCAATAATAGGCGTGTTCACACACAAGAAAACCCGCGATGCTAATCGCGATGGAAATACCGAGATAATTGTGTCGTTGTTCACACAGGCGGAAATATCTCGCTAATCGCCGAGCGGGATAATTCTATTAATCGAACTGTGCATGCTCACTGCCGGATGTTGATACGATCGCTTGGAATGATGAGGATATAAAATACCGGGATTATTTTCGCGAGCGTTCCACACACGCCGCGGTGCAAATAATCGCGCTAATTCCAAATAATCGCAGCCGAAAGTGCGATTTGGACGGCGATGCTGATCGCAGATACTTAGTGGAATTTTTTTGCGTTCACACTTGTAAAAATCTCGGTATTTCGATCGCGATGCAAAAACCGAGATTTGCATCCGCGTCTAATTCCGCAGCAGGTGAACGCGCGACTAATAAGATTATTTCGCAGGCCTTTCCAGACCTGGAAAACCAGATTTGAAATATTCCAGGACTGTCCAGTTTTACCAGAACCTGCATCGAATACTGTGCACAGGACCGCTATAGCCTGGGTGCATGCAGGTAAGCACCTGCTCACTCTCGCTCTCTCTCTCGGTCGTCTTCGCTCTCGGCTCTCGCTCTCTTCTCTCTCCCTCATCTCTCTCTCTTCTCTCTCTCTCTCTCTCTCTCTCCTCTCTCTCTCTCTCTCTCTCTCTCTCTCACTCTCTCTTCTCTCCTCTTATCTCCCCATCTCTCTACGTCTCTCTCTACCCTTTCAGCGACGCAGGTCGCACGATGCGCACAGCTCAAACGAGCGCGAGACTTACCCGCGCAGTGAGGACCGATGCCACGGCCCGGCAGGTGCGTTCCCACGGGCTGTTGGGCTCTGCGTTCTGCGCGCGCGGCCTCGCTGCTCGTGGTAGACGGAATGCTGAAAGTCCCCATACCGAACGGGTCCAGCATGCCGTCCTTGTGCGGAACCTGGAAGCCTGCTTCTCTGTAATATAGGAACAGTACGTGTGCGTAAGGAACCTGCTTCTGTAACATAGGAACAGTAACGTGGGTGGCGTAAAGGAAACCTGCCTTCTGTAATATAGAAACACATGGTACCGGCAGCACTGGCTCACCACCAAGCCCTAGCTGTATCTATGTGACTATCTATATGTGACTGCTTAAAGGAACATGCAGAGTATATATGTAGAGGTCAGCTCAAGGGCAACCTATTGCAAACTGCCTACTGCAAATAGAAACATAAGCTAGTCAAGCAGAGGTTTCCCTGTATATGTAAGTGTCTAGCGAGATCAGATCCACCAGCACTTCCCATGTGGGCTTGGTGGGCGCTCGATCACCACTTGCTGCCAATGGGTAATAAAATTTTGCATTGAACATAGAACATAAAGAACATAGAACGATTGACCAGTAAACGTTTTCATGGCTGTTCAGCCCAAGAAGTTCGTCGGTTTGGCAGTTAAGATAGCAATCCGACCTGAAGGTCAGCTCCTTGATAATTCCGCCCAGTTTTCCTTGATTAAACAGACCTGTGTCTTTTTAATTCACTGTATCTGCCACTCATAGGAAATACCAAGAGTGCCCTAAGCTAATAGCAGGTGCTCCGCTTCTATATAGGTGTTTCACGTGTAATTGAAGAGGCATTCAAAGAGAATCATAAGTTTTGATCCTAAACCTGTAAAACTGCACAAGATCACTCAAGAGAAATACAAAAGAAATGTCCTTTTAATAAAGATCTGTGTCTACTCAATAGAGGTGTCAGCCCACCCGAACACTCAGATTGTTGCCGTTTCATCACTGGTCACAGACCTTGACTGCCCGTGCCCATTGCCCATCTGTAAATCCCCCACGACAGCCGTTAAGCACAATTAGTCAAGTGGAAAATATTGTAAATCAAAATAAAACCTAAATTTATATATTTAATTGTGTATTTACGCAATTTTCGACTGATCATATAAGTCGTTACAATATATCCAATATAGACTCAATTGTGTGTTGGCTGGAAATCAACTTTATTGGTTTGGCTACATGGACTTTTGAATTCGGTCAAATTGCCTGAGATCAATAACGTATTTAAAGTATGTACTTTTCAATACGCTCTTGCGGAGAATACAAACAGTATTCGTAACCCCACGTGGCACGAGGTTCCCAGACTTTGCAGTGAAAGCACTATAAAGCATTACCTACCTAAAGCTCCACTACCCCTGCACCTAACAAGATCTTTCTATTATGCCGAACCCCAGATAATATATTATAATACGGTTTTAAGTAACAGGCAGGAACTGAGGTTGACCGATGCAAGAACAACTATCGCACATACCAGAGGGAAACTCTCCCGCGAAGCTGTTCAGACAAGGTAATGAACTATCGCATTCTCAACAACCCCGCACCTCGCCCCGACCCAAAGCACCACCACACACACCCACAGAGCTGTGTGCTATACAATGATTCACGGTCGACACCGGCCTAAAACGTCCGAACCATCAAACTAACGCGAGGCCGAATGTGCCGTCAGACTAGGAAAGGATTATTATCTCATTAAAACGTGCGCCGAACAAACGGGATTATACCTAGGGCCAATACAGAAGATACAAGAAAAGTATGATAGCAGAGAGTTTTTGAGCATCAGTAGGTAAGCCGACTGTTAGGCGTTTATTATTGCCAACTCCCTTACTGCAAGTTCCTTGGCGATGGAATGCGTCAGAGCAGAAGCAGCTGCAAATTCGTTTAGTACTGAGTAGCTGGAGAGCACACATCTCTAAGTGTTTCCCCTGGCCAAAAAAGGTCTGTGAGTGCATGCAGTTTTGTTTTGGTGTGTTTGCGAGGCTCCTGAAGCTAAGTGGGGTCCTAGCTATGAGGTCCTACTGGTGGGGTCCTAGCAGTGAGGTCGCCAGCTAGGTGGTGTCGCGGAGAAAATTGAAATGAATGATTTTAATTTCAATATTTATCAATTTTTGAAAAAAATGGTGCATATTTGGTGTATTCTAAGCTATTCTGAACACATTGTATGAGATTTTCGTCAGCGAGGCGGTGTTTTAGGATAAATTGTTTGTGCGGCGCGCTGAGAATTTGAGGCGGAGGCGGCACTCCACCGGGGGCGGCCTGCCTCGCTCCATGTCATCAGGGAAACACTGCGGTCTACCGTTATCGGCCATTTCAAACAGGAAGAGCAGTGGAGCTAGATTAACACTGGCTTTCAAGCAGACACTCTGCACAACAGTGCTCATCTAAAACTCTACAGACTACACATTAGCAGGCAACATCTAAATTTTTCTCTATGTTTCTATTAATGTACAGATAAACATCTACATTACAGATCTCACGAAACTACTATAGCAGCACTATCTATATGCAGTAACAGGCCTATCTACACTCTACAGGCAACATCTAAACACTCTACAGGCAACATCTACACTCTAACCCAGACACAAAACTTTTAAAAAAATTCTCATATACAGACAATATTTTACACTGCGATCTACGCAGACCGGACAAATTCGGCAGTTTGAGCGACCACACTCTAAACGTAACTCTGCTACATGGGGTACCATAAACTGTACATGCAACGTCTAAGATGGAAAATTGGCATCCAACACTCTAACACAGAAACCCTGTGTGTAATATCTAGATGCAAGTTTACACATGCGCAACATTTTACACAGAAACCATGCACAAACTAGACACCACTCAGCTACTAAATTTTACTTCAGAACACGCGCGGTTAAACATGCGACTGCGACGGATTTGCACTTAAATTGACCGTACCTGGCGTTATGTCAAAAGCTTCTGTTCCAGAGTCTTAGTTTTTCGATAAAAAATATTCTAGGAGCCTCTAATTTAGTTGGCGACATGCCAGTGCGCGAAAATGCAGCAGATGAAAAACTAGAAGCGATTCTTGTAATACTTCTGGTAGCCATAAAGAAACATTCATTTTCTGCACATCGCAATGCATGCCATAACTATAGGCGTAACCGCTGCCCGCGGAACTGACGTCGCGTGTACACTCTACACCGCGGCCTCCTGCGCCGCCCGCCCAACCATCCAACGCAGACTTAGCATGACTCTGCATGATTCCTCTCCACCAGCACCCCCGAAGCAGTGCGCTATATTAAAAACACATGACAAACATGTATGCATTATAACCAGTACACGCGCAGCATCGCAAGCTGCAGTGCAACATTAATCTCTGCAACTGGTGAGGAAAGTGCAATTGGTCTACGCCTTACGATATTTAACGAATAAAAGATGCCATATGATCATATCACATGTTAGATTACATGTACCGCTACCTACCCAATTACACAATTAACAATTAAACTAATTAACCAGCGAGCTTCTAAATAGGGCAAATACCTGAACAAGTGCAATCAACGTACCATGTCATCATGCTGCTGATGATCCACTTGCCACGCTTTTTAAAGCTTAGTCTAAATTTATTTTTATAATTAAAGACCAAAAATGGATCATCGAATTGCTCCGCTCCTTTCCAACGTAATAAGAATAGGGGGCTTTACTCATTTAGTTAAAAACATGAAGTCGTTACACAGGAACAATGCTTTCGTCTTCGTAAGTACTACAGCAGCAGCTAGTACGTGTCAAGATCCGCTCTTTAATCTGCTAATAATCGGGCTGGCATTCGATTTAAGATCAACTACGTTTATCATCACGTTTACTCGACTCTGGGACAGCATCGAGCTAGCTATCCTTGACTCTTGCGCGACAGCACACTCACAGGCATGACAGCGCAAAATTCTGCTACTGCATAATGCACACCAGCAAAGATGTGATCGACATAGCTGGCATCTACCGAGCAGCTAAAAATTCAGCTTGTGGCATCGGTTATTTTTGGCAGCGACCATAAGTAACTCACATCACTGCGACGTTGGGGCAGACTGTAAACCTAAACTAGCATGTGGTCCAGTAACATTTTGACAAAAACGACACTAACGCTATTTTTTACAACGATCAGCGTTCGCAATATATATTTATCCGTTTTTTCTGCCGCAAAACATGTAAAACACACTGATTAATTATTTATCAAACACAGGTGGAAATCATGATCAATATTTGCGTATTAAACGTGTACAACAGATACGCAGTTGTTTTGCTCACGAGTACAAACAACTTGAAACTCGAAACAGCGATCAAAAGCATTCTCGGTGGGCAAATACGTGCCTTCGATGTTCTGGCATGTCCGACTAATTCAAATCATCTTGGTACTTGCCCCACTTACACTGAAGTAGCTTCGTGACCTTTGTTAGAAATTGGTGGTCTAGTAATTGCACCAGGGACACGAGGGAATGAAGGCTTATATAGTTATACCCTTGAGGTAATCCTCAACGCAGTGTGGGCATCAAAGCCATAACTTCAATGCATATTATATATATAATACACACGTGTGATAACAATGCAAGTTTTCTCTATTTCAAAGTAGCACTGTCAGCAAGAAATCTTAATATACACTGTACACCTTTTCAAGCTGCATGGCAGTACATGCATCCGTTTGGTATGGCATTATTAAGATTTGGCTGTACCATGCTACAGACGTATCAGGGAAAAAATAACATTTATTTTTCGGGGTCTACTTTTCAAGCTCGTGTGCATGAAAATAGCACTCTAAATTATGTTTGCATTGAACTGCTATGCTTTACGGGGGCTCTTTTTGGCATTCGCGGGGCTCTTTTGGCATTTCGGCGGGCGCTAAATCGCCCCGAGCCGCCGGTGTATTTTTTATCAGAAAACCTGATATATTCAAACTAACATAGAGAAACAAACTTTCCTCAGAAACAAACATCTAAGCCAAGGGCTCTTAATTATAACCAGTGGTCCATGAACCCCTTTGGTGTCCATGGATGGGCTTCAGGGTGTCTGTGAACGCCATTGTTAGCAAAATTTGTGTTTATGTGCTTATGTGCAATTTTCTGGGGCGGGGTCCGTAGCTTTCACCAGATTCTCAAAGCAAAGGGGTCCATGACTCAAAAAAGGTTAAGAACCACTGATCTAAGCCATACATCTGTATTTCCATAATTGTTATTAATTGCTGTTTAAGAAGTCACGTTGTGAAATTACCTTCAACGTAAGATACTTTATGCTGTCAAAACTATGCTTACCATTACATTTAATAAGGTATTTTGACTACTTAGAACTTAGATTGCAATGTGGAACTTTAAGTAAGGTGATATCAATTATGTGAGTGCCAAAGCTTTTCGTATTTATATAATTCAATTTCCCACGTTCGATCTATTTATTTTACTATATGAAATAATATTATTGCAAACATGAAAAGCTCATTGACCAAGGCACACGCAATTATTACCAACTATGGAGTTATGCAGTGCCTAGCTTGGCTTGGTACAGCCTATAAGATCAATACTATTAGAACAACTGGTCCAGCTAAAAGCTGCTGCCACTAGCATAATTGCACTCTAGCCACCTTATAATATATCACCTATAATCACTGAGGCATATATATTAGACCTACTATTAGCTATGTGGTTCATCAACTTTTTAAAAGAGAATAAAAAAATGACTAGTACTTATTGTAATTAATAACAGTTAAATCCCTATTCGATTACCAAACAATATGTTATTTTTTAATAGCAGGAAAATGATCAATTACAAAACATTTGAAAACAGGTTTTTGTTTTTGTGAAACTTGTGGCGAGTAAGGTCCTACTTTTGTTTTGAGCAGAAGCAATGCATATATAAAAGCAGTCGTCAGCCAGACATGCTATGTGTGATCACTGATAGCATGCATCTGTGATCATAGCCATATAAGTGCATTCATGACGAATGTTCTTCATAGTCTAAGACACTGTAATGAAGAAGCATCGATCATAAAAATCTTTATTGATCAAGTTAACAGATCAATATTGCAGATTGCGAGAAAAAGTTTCCAATTTGTTAATAACCTCATAGAATGTACGAGGATTCCAGTAGGGGGTGACAGGTGAGTATATGTTAGCATTCATTTTGATAAGGCCTCCCAGGTCATTTTGATATACTTTAGGACAATGATGGGCATTGGCATTAGGATTAGATTATGGTCATGGCTATGGTCATGATGTACATACCAGTGGCGGATCTAGAGGGGGGTTGGGGGCTGCACCCCCCCCCCCCAGTAAAGGCACTAACAAATGTTATCAGGAGTGAATAATAATAGATTAATATAGATAATCTATTATTATTCACTCCTGATGTTATGACACTAGTAAAATGGGGCCACCCTAGCACCGCTTGCCTTCGGCACGCCTTCACTCAAATATCAACCCCACGTCTCATGAAAGCTAGATTCGGCCGTGCATGTACAGCAGCCCTGAAGTCAGCTGACTTCATCCAAACTTCAATGAATCTCAATTTTACTAGAAGTCAGATTTACACAAATCATCATTGATCATCACAACACAAACCCTATACTTTTATTTCTACCAACTCCTGACTGCCTTCATCATAATGAAGATTATGTCAGAGGCTCTCAAGTATTAATTTATGAAATTGAGGTTGGTCACATTTGATGTTTTACATCTTTGGAGGCTTTTTTGTGTCTCCAGTACCAGACACAAGCTTAGTTTACAGGATTTCTTGAGCTACGACTACGAGGGATTCACACCAACAGTCACACCTTGACAGACTATCTAGATTCTAGAGTAGAGGATAGACGAAATTCACTGACCTGGCTGCATGTGTTTGAGCTAAAAGCCATCGGCATTCCAACAGATGTCCAAGTTAAATTCACCCACGCTAGGTACCACACAGGCACACCGACACTACGAAATAACTTCTTTTTTTACTAATACTAATAGTAATAGTAATACTAATAGGCCTACTAATAGTAATACTAATAATATTAATTATTTCTTCAGGCTCAGATTTTCTTAGAGGGCTTCGATCTCCACGGAAATATGATCAAGCTATATGTGCAAATAAATTACGTTATTTAACGTGCACACTGTAGGAATGCACAATAACCACTTAATTACTCTCCCACTAGTTATAAAATACAAAGTCGAAACTTACCATTCGGCTATACCGTTTCCTAGGATCAATCCACGTCGTGGTTTTGTCGTTGTGATTCACGTAAAAAGGCCACGCTGTTTTCTTATCGTATAACATTTCCCAACCGGGCGGCAATGGTTCGTTCTTGTATTCGTCCGGTAACATACTATGGAATGCCATCTCGACTGCTACTTTTATACTTTTATATGATTAATCCCGTGCTAAGTATCACAATATTCTAGACGGCTCGAGACTTCTCAAGATCCTTCTGGTACACTTCCATGACGAGCTTATCAGGAGTCATCTGATTGGATAAATTTTGCAACGACGACGAATCGATAAGGTCGTAACAAACTTCCCAGCAGAGCCACCTGGTGGGAATGCTCACATATTTAGGAAGACATGACCCAAGACAGGAAGGAAGGGTGTGATTCTTTAGTTTTAGACGGTTATAATAACGTATAATGTGTAAGGATGTGTTGTTACACATCGCTAGAAGCCTTATTGTCAAATTATTGCTGTATACGATAGACAGTTAGGTTTAAATTTCATAGTATGCACCCGCTTGCTAGGGCAACTAGTTGGGCGCCACACCACACGCGTTACTTTGTAATAATATTTGTAAATATAAATAACAACATTGTTGCTGTACACACTCACTATCACAGACACTTGGAACGTCTCAATAAAAAAAAATGTAAACACGAAATGTATTTACTAGTACTAGCAAAGTCTTAATGTTTCTCTATTCTATTTCGCCTATCTCTATAGGCTAAATTATTGGCATTGCCGATAATTACCCGTAAATGCCGGTCAAATGCTCATCTGCAATACACAAGTACACCGCACGCCCACCCTGTGCACAAACAACATGAATAAGAGAGCAGGTAGGAAAGCATGATCGCAAAATTTGCTCGACGCTCGTTTCATTTCACACGACTACAGAACAGAAACACAACAAACGGCCTCCATTTTGGTATCTATCTGTAGCTAAATGTTCACTTGTTCGAATTATAACTCTGTCCTTTGTTCTTACATACTCCCGCCAGAGATATCTTGTGAAATCCTGCAGGAAATGTTCTCTCCGTGAAAATGTAAAGAGGACGAGATGTCTGTTTATACACGAGTAATGGGGCGCATTGCATGCCGGGATGAGCTGCTGCCTGCCAAGCCAAGCACAATGCGCGCGGGCACGACGTCACACACACACGACTACAGTGATCGATCGAAAGTAGCGCCGTTAGGGATTTTGAGATGATACGTCCTCTACATTTTCACGGAGAGAACATTTCTTGCAGGATTTCACGAGATATCTCTGGCGGGAGTAGGTAAGAACAAAGGACAGAGTTATAATTCGAACAAGTGAACATTTAGCTACAGATAGATACCAAGATGGAGGCTGTTTGTTGTGTTTCTGTTCTGTAGTCGTGTGAAATGAAGCGAGCGTCGAGCGAATTTTGCGATCACACTTTCCTACCTGCTCTCTTATTCATGTTGTTTGTGCACAGGGTGGGCATGCGGTGTACCTGTGTGTTGCAGATGAGCATTTGACCGGCATTTACGGGTAATTATCGGCAATAATAGGTGAAATAGAGTAGAAAAACTTTAAGACTCTGGTAGTTAAATACATTTCGTGTTTATTTACCTTTTTTTTTTAATTGAGATGTTCCAAGTGCCTGTGGTCACTATTACTGCCAATAAGCAATATCCACATGGTGTTAGGTTGTTGCAAACGCTCATATAGGATTAGGAATGCAACACTTAATTATATGTAATGCATAATAAATATACATCTAATGATCTATCTATTTTCAGTTGTCCTGGAACTGTTCGAAGTTTTAAGTGTGTGGTAGTTGCTCGGCATACATGTGTTTTTATGGGGTTAACCGTTAGCGTTAAGTATTTGGATGAATATAAGAAACATAAGTCAAATCCGTCAGTGCATTTTGTGAAGTTTGGTTTCACTGTAGGATGAGGTGAGCTCTCTGACACGTTTATTGGGAGACACATCTGTATCATGAATATAATTGGCAGTAATAAGGAGTAATTAAGTGTTGCAGTACTTCGTTTCGCCGTATGCGGTTTCGAAACTGTAAACAAGTCAGTCAACTGATTTCTTGGACTGCGGATTTCAATTAGACATTTCTTAGTAACCAGCAGTGATATTGGACAAACCAATACGCGTTTGGCTATAAGGTAATGTACTAATTAACTACACAAGGTGCCAGTTACTGTAGCATTCGTCAACTTTGCATAATCAATGGGCCTATTATTCCTTTAATCATCCGCAAAAATTTCTTTGTGGCAGACGAACTATCGCCACGAGATCGGAGCAACCATTCCTTGAAACAGTACAGACGCGCGCTCTGCTCTCTGAATGCGGGGCCGTGATGTTCGCCTATCCTTGCGGCATCTGAGCTGCATAGCAGGCTGGCACGCAGGCGGAACGTAAGGATGGTGCTGCACGAGCTCCGCGACCAGTCTCTGCTGGTGCAAGCTGTCTTCCGCGGCGATGTCAGTGAGGTCAGGGGCCTTCTCTACAAGAAAGAGGATGTCAACGGCCAGGTGTGTAGCCCAGCGGCGGGAAACAAACGTCACGTGGCATCGTCAGATACAGTGGCGGTGCTATTCGATTTTACTTTTAGTTATGAACAGTAGGTTTTAAGGATGCGTTTTAGGCCTTTTTGTGGAATTGGCTTAAATAATGAAACGAATTGCTTAAATTATTTATAGAAATTAAAAAAACATTATAGAATTTTAGTAGGGAAGGGTCTGAAAAAGAAGTGGGTATGATTGCCTACCCCATCATTACATAGAAAAAAAACATATTTAACACAATAATATATAGAAAGAATATCGCCCTATAGCACAGGTAATCACAAGGAGGGAACTGCCAGCATACATGTAGTAACATGCGTGTTACTGTAACAACCTAGTAACAACTGCTTGAAATAATGTATTTCTACAAATCTTTAGTTTTTATTGAATTCGTACTTAAAGGACAATTGAAGTCAAATTTTTCTCACTTCTGTAACGTTTTTATACATAGAAATACATTCAATAACGTATTCCATTTCAAATCCGGCACCCAATTAGTAATAAACACCTGAATAGTAATCTAGGTCATGTGACGTCACGGCTCCAAGTTGAGCGACGCCATTATGTAAACATCGTGCGTGCGGTGGTTAAATATTCGATGTTTTTTGTTATTTCTCATGCTTATTTATCATGTCAAGACACAAATATGTAGCCTGTAAATGTACTTATATTTATGTGCATACATATTACATGTGTGGATAATGCATTCACGGTATATGTACATGACTTGCATAGATACATGTACAGATACATGTGATTCTGACCGAGTGTGATAAGCCCGGTGATCAGTGTACTCGCATGACTCATCTGGTCTAGCGTCAAACTGGTCTACAATAACCCTGGTCTTCTCATTCTCATGGCAGCATATACATTCAGGTGCCGTACTCATTAATTCACAAACACCACAAGAACACCAGTAACTATAAATTTATGTGCCACATTTAAAGGACAATTGAAGTCAAATTTTCCAACTTCTGTAACGTTTTTATACATACAGGTATAGAAATACATTCCATAACGTATTCCATTTCAAATCCAATTAGTAATAAACACCTGAATAGTAATCTAGGACGTGACATCACGACCCCAAGTTGAGGCGCCACCACCCTAACGTAAGTTGAGTGTTGTGTATAGGATGGAACCAGAAAGCGATAATTTCAATGATTCTAGTGATTACTCAGATGATGATGTTATTTATAGTGATTTACAGTTGGATATAGGTTTGAGCCTGAATATCCACAAGAAGAATTGGGAGAATTGTCTGAAAAAGCAATGCAGAGTCGGCACAAACATCTCAAGAATCAGAACAGTCACAACATGGCGGAATGGAAGCTTCGGTACCCGAAAGGACTGTAGACAAAT
>NW_014577184.1:68080-96128 GCF_000485595.1 Priapulus caudatus | reverse complement strand
GATGGTGCTGAGAAATGAGAGGGCAAGCGCAGAGGGGGGAGCACAGAGTGGGATGGGGCGGATGGAATTGACGAGGGCAAGGCGCGGAGTGGAGGAGCAGAGTGGATTGGTGATGAGGATGAGATGGCGCAGCGCAGATAGGGGAGGAGTTTACCAGAGTTGGATGGTGCTGAGAGAATGAGAGAGGGCAAGCGCCAGAGGGGAGGAGTACTAGATGTGGGATTGGTGATGGAGAGAATGAGGGAGGAGGACAGAGGGGTAGGCGGTGCAAATAGAGGAGAAGCCCAGTTGGGGTAGGCGCTGGGTATGATGCTAGCTACATTAACCAGCTTTCAGATTTGAAGGCCCAGGAGGACGTACTAATGGACTCCTAGCGACACCATTAAGGGGTCTTTTCTGCGTCCATATCAACCTTAGAGGCATGATGGAGGCTCCACTTAAATCACTTTAAAAGGGATGTGGAGGGCTCCTTGAGGCTCTCTCATGCCTCTTGGGGGGTGATGTGGATCATGACACTCTCATGCGTCTAGAGTGAAATCCAAAACGAAAATTGGGATGGTCACTGCATCTATGATTATGCATGATATTCACCTTCAATTATCAATGGCTCGTGTCGGATTACATTCTTTTATCAACAACCCACACTAAGCCACAGATAATGAAAGAAGTTGATCGGATGTAAAGATTAACTTGTTTTATTTATTTTTGGATTGTCCATCCTTAGAGATTCTAAATCATGTACCTGCATATTTCAGCCAGAAGATTCATCACATCCATCACAACTAGCCACTTACTTGTACTCGTTAGTGCACGTCATTGTTAGCCTCCAGCCTGGACGAGTGTTTCACGTCGGCAGCAATCCACGTTTCACGCAGGTATAGTAGAAGCGAGCAGGTATTGTGGCTACGATTTAGGTACCTGTATTTGGATGCTGTTGTTTAGTTGATGGTTATCTATATATATACCAGGGGGTAGTAACAGCCTGTACTCTGGCCATCGTTCAGTTACTTAACAGCACAATTGTTGTGTGTGTGCTAACCTTTTTGTACCCTACACCACTCTGCGCTCTCCCGCTCATTCTCTCTCCTCTCTCTATCACCTGCAGGGGGCAGACGCCGCTTCACCTGCAGGGGGCGGCGACGCACGGCGGCATGTGCCTGCAGCTGCTTGTCAACTCTCCACCTCTCGTTCTCTCTTCACCTTCCCCTCTAGATCTGTGCTTCTCCCCTCATTCTCTCTCTATCTCGCCTGCAGGGGGCAGACTCCGCTGCACCTGGCCGCGGCATCGACGCACGGCGGCATGTGCCTGCAGCTGCTCGTCAACGAGGGAGCCGACGCGAACGTGCAGAGCCGCGACGGCCGCACGCCGCTGCACATGACCGCGATCCACGGCCGCTTCACGCGCTCGCAGACGCTCATCAACGCCGGCGGTGTCGTCGACGCGCTCGACCGCGACGACAACACGCCGCTGCACATCGCCGCGCGACACGGCCACGAGCTGCTCATCAACACGCTGCTGAGCAACGGTGCGGACGCGCGGCGGCGGGGGGCGGCAGGCATGCAGCCGCTGCACATGGCCGCGCTCGCCGGCTACGCCGACTGCTGCCGCAAGCTGCTCGAGGTCGGCTTCGACCTGGACGCGGCGGACGACTGCGGCCGCACGGTCGTGCACGCGGCGGCGTGCGGCGGCAGCATCGAGTGCTTGGATCTCCTCGTGAGTTCCGGCGGCGACCACGCGCGCGCTGACAAGCTGGGCCGCGTGCCGCTGCACTACGCCGCCGCCAGAGGGCAGCGCTTTGTGCTGCAGACGCTGCTCGCGGCAGCGGCCGCCGACCTGATCGACGTCGGCGACGACGCGACGGCGACAACGCCGCTGCATCTCGCCGCGTTCCGCGGACACGCGAAGGCGCTCTCCGCGCTCGTCGGATTCTTCGCGAACGTCGACGCCGAGGACCGCAACAAGCGAACAGCTTGCGACCTCGCCGCGTTCGCCGGCCACGCGGCCTGCGTCGAGGCGCTCGTCCACCAGGGCGCGAACGTGGCGGCGCGGGATTTGTTTCATGTTGTATTATTGTCATGTGTCTTGTTATTGTATTTTTGTTTTGTTTCATGTTATTGTATTGTTGTCATGCATCTTGTTACCACCATGCTGAATGTACGGTGACGGAGAAATGCATCAATGTGTGAATTCTAGGTGGATGTGAAGGTATTGCTCATCATTTTGTTTCTTATATCTTGTATCTTGTTGTTGTATTTTATTCTATCTTGTCGCCATTGCACAGCCAAGCAGTTACTGAGAAATACATCTTCGTGTTGAGTCTGTTGACTGTAGGTGGATACAAATATATTGCTCATCTTGTAATCTCTCATATCGTGTAGCTTGTTGTTGCCACTGCGCAGTTGACTTAGGGATGTCTCAGTGCATGAACTGAATTTCAGGTGGACGTGAATGCACGAGATAAGAACTGGCAGACGCCCTTACATGTGGCAGCCGCCAACGGCGCCGTCAAATGTGCCGAGTGTATCATCCCGCTGCTCGGAAACGTAAACATATCAGACAGGTAAGCAGTGCAAACGCGCAAGTGACCTGTGCACACCTAGTAACTGTGCTACAGGCTTTGCGAAAGTGTGGTCAAACTCATGTGTATGAGGATCACTGAAGGGAATGGCCACAGTGCCCTTGGTGGACAGGTGTCCATTCTGTTGAGTTGATTAACTGTTTAACTTCCACTTAGGGAAAAATCGAAAGTGCCCTTTATAAATGGATGTCTGATAAAAGTCCATATAAAATATGGACTCGTTTCACCTCGAAAATTGTTCGCGAAAATGAACGACGTATGCAACCACGTCATATGTTCCATGACTATTAGGGTCTCTGAAATAATCGTATTGGCATGTATTCGTATGTAGTCAGCTATGGGTCTGTGTAGGTGTATTTGGGTGTGAGTAGTTAGTCGTATATGAGTGTTTTTTTTCCGTTCTGGGGTCTGTGTATTTATATTTGAGTCTATAGTCGTATTGGGATCCATATAAGTTGTTTTGGGGTGTGTGTAGTCGTATATGAGTGTATTTTCGTTTTGGAGTCTGTGTATTCGTATATGAGTGTATTGTCGTATTGGCGTCTGTATAGTCGTATTGGGGTGTATAATTATACTGGGGTATGTGGTGAATAGTAATTTTTACATGCGTTTTGTAAGTGTATCCCTGCACGTATTTTACCAGGGCCGGCCGCACGAGCCTGCATCACGCCGCGTACAACGGACACGTGGAGATGGTGGAGCTGCTTGTCCGACACAACGCTAGCATCAACGCGTTCGACAAGAAGGACAGGAAAGCTATCCACTGGGCAGCCTACATGGGTCACCCTGCGGTCGTCAAGGTAATCGCACCACGCCAAACCGTTGGCCATTTTTCCTATCTGTCTGGGTGAGATAACTGAACCTCCTTTGATACTGTTGTTAGGTTGACCAGTTTGTTCATGTTCTTAACACGTCAACACCAAATTGTCGACATTGCAGCAGTTTGTTACTAAGCAGCATTTTTAGAACTCCAATTCCTCAATGCCAGGTCCTATTAGTCATTCCAGGCAGATGGGTAAATTGCCCCATGGCAAACCGCTTGCGTGATGAATGTTAACACTTCTAATAAGTAGTCGTGCTTTCCATCTTGCTTCAGTTTAAAACATTCTGGGTATGCATGCTACATAGGTGATTGTGTTGTAGCAAGAGTAAGGTGAGGAAGAAAAACAGAGAGAGCAATGGAGAACGAGAGAGAAGTATTGAGGATGGCAGCATGGGATGAAGATGTAGAAATCGGTGGACAGAGATTTAACAAGAAGTGTGGGGAGGGGGAGGCTAGTAGAAGAAGAAGGCAGGTAAGGGAACGGTTAGTAGAGGAAGACAGGGCCATAATAAAAATATTGTTTGTTTGCCCTCACCCGACCGACCCTCCAAAAAGGGGCCTGGGCCGACTCAAAAAAATTTATTGATCTTTTCTATTGTTTTTTTTTTACAAATTGTATCACTGTACATTAATCTGTAGGCAATACATTATATGTACCAAGCCAAACAAACATTCAACATAAAAGGTATCTCCACACAAGTGCACCCGAGCATGTAGACACCATGCTGAATTTGTAAAAAGACCCCCCTGAAAAAAAGAAGCTTACCTACCTACCCAAACTTTTCAGCCTGGGTCGGGTGAGGGCAAACAAAGATTTTTTTAATTGTGGCCGGTAGGGTAGGTGAGAAGGGTAGTAGAGGAACACAGATGGTTGGCAGTAAGTGTAGTAGAAGGCAATATAGGATGACGAAGGAAGGCAAGAGCCAGAATGAGAAAGATGGAGTAGTCAACGAAGAGCGAATAGAAGAAGAGCCTCTGTATTGAAACTTGTGCATCATTTAATGCAGGTGCTGGTAGACCATGGAGCAGAGATCAATTGCCGGGACAAGCAGATGTATACAGCCCTGCATGCTGCCGCAGCTGGTGGTCAGGTACTATAGATAGCTGTGTACACTCTTCAGTTAAATAAATCCCCATCTTTCCTATCTTGTACCCATCTAGTTCTTGCTTGGCCTGAACTGAGAAACGACATACTTCTTATTAGATCTGATAGTTATTGTTAGATTGTATAGTTCTTATTAACCCTTGATATTTGATTCATATGTGTTTGAACTATAGTCAAACCTGTGCTAGCGGACACGTCTATGAAATGGACACCGTTACAACATGCACTTTTGGGGGTTTCCCTCGAGTGTGCCATACACAGGGTTCGTAGCGGGTCTTCCAAAGTCTTATAAGTACTTATTTCAACATGTGTCTTACTACTATGAACCCTGATACAGGTTTTACTGTAGTTCAAACATGATCAATATGGGTTTTACTATGGGTTTGAGTTCTCATATATATTAATTATTTACGATACAAACCTTGACGATACGCGTATCGATACATTTAATCAGTCGTGATACTAATAGCTTCAAGATTCTGATTTCTAAGCGTTCACACAATTAAGTTTCCAATTACTTCGTACCATGAAAGCTGTATTGTGATACGGATCTTATCGTGAAGGCTGTATACAGATCGTATAGTGAACAGGGCCGGATTTAGACATGGCGAGGCCCTAAGGTATGGGAAGCTGTAGAGTAAGCTTGTGTAAATAATGGTCTTTTTTTAATAATTGGGTCCGAAGTTATTAATAATAATTGTTGTGAGTTATGTTAATTAGCGTAAATCATTACTTAAATATAAATTATAATAAACAGATTGTGAGTGCTTAAGCTCTAGCTTGTTTAGCTTATGCCCAAATCCAGCCCTGATCGCGAAGTCTGTATCGTGACACGAATCGCATCGCGCGCCACCCGTACACAGTGTGCTGTTGCGAGGGCTGTACCGTGACACGTATCGCATCGTGAAGGCCGTATCATGTGATGCAGATCGCATCGCGCGCCACCCGTATCGTCCCACCCCCTAACATACGTGGTGTGCTAAATAATGATCCTTTTTTAACAATTCAGTCTAATTTGTAGGGCTGTCATTGGTATCAAATTATTTCGATTCGATTATTGATATTTTTTTTTCGATATTTCGATCCGATTCGATTTAATAATTATGTAATAAAACATGAGCCGGGAAAGTACAGTAAACTCATGTACTGTATTCTACTTATGATAACTATGCATTTTATACATCGCTGTGCTTAAATACAACATGGGCGAAGTATATTTATCTGAATTCAACCAGATTGACCTGGCGTCGCGGCGATGGCGAAGCAGCAGACATGCTTTTACGGTAGACAGATTTTATTATAAAGATCAGTGAGACAGGATACGCACCAGAGACAACTGAACACCACAGTTATTGATTGTCTCTTTATGGATGCGCCCTGCACTACTTCAAATAATGGCGGCGTTCAGTCAAAAATGCTACCGATGCTTCGCTGGCTACATTTTAGAAAAAAAATATATATAAAAAAATAATCGGATCGCTATTTTTCGATTTGTTTCGATATCGATATCGGACGCAAATCCATCGCGATTTATCGATGAGGTGGTCATTGATGACAGTCCTACTAATTTGTTAATGTTAATTGTTATTAGTGCATGACGTGATAAATCGCTGCAATCTCATTGGATAACGCAGCAGGCACTATGAAGCGATAGTGCCCGCCTGAGCGGGCACTATCGCTTGCGCGACGCATTGTTAATTATAACCGAGTGTGTTTTACGTCACGAATCTCCTGCATCTGGCGCCACGCAGAGCTAATTTCGGAACGGCGGTTGTGTTTTGTGTCAACGTTTTGTTACATCGAATTGCACCGGCCAATTTAGGGAGTATAAAGAAGGTATACGCATGAAAAGTAGAATGCATAGTCATGTGAGCACTAAAAACATTAATGGCTGTTGTTGGGGGCACTATGCTCTCATAGTGTTGCTTGGGAAGAGAATAGTGCCCTCGCCTAAAAACGCTCGGGCACTATTCCTTCCCTCAGCAACCACTATGAGAAGCATAGTGCCCCCAACAGCAGGCAGTTAAAGATAATTAGTTAGGCTATGTTAATCAGCTTAATTAGGCGTGGCCTGCCGCCCCTTGCAGGTGACCGTGGTCAAGCAGTTGCTGGACCTGGGTGTGGACCTGGAGGCGGTGAACGCATGCGGCAACACGGCGCTGCACATAGCCTGCCTCAACGGGCAGGACCTCGTAGCAGCTGAGCTGATCGCATATGGAGCGTCCATCAACACGATGAACCACAGGTGGGGGTGATTACGGGGTTCTCCGCGTTCTTATCTCGGACGGCCGATAGTCGGCGTTCGTTCTGCATTCTGTTTCTCGACGTCGGTCGTCGGAACTGTCGGTTTTTGACGCGCTGTGGAGGGGCGTCTTTGCGAGAAGGGGATTGGAGTTTATGATTGATGTCAGAATGTTTTATGATGCTAGGTCATAATGGATGTACAGTTAATCAGGCTTTCATTTTTAAGGGGCGCGATCGCGCTCGCGCTCCACGCGCACCCGAAATTGTCCATGGCTTGCGCGCTCATCGCGCGCTCATAAAGTGGTTGAGATAGCGCACAAAAAGTCTGTCTGATTATGTTGAAAAAAAATTTAAAAGCGCTCCATAGAATGTTCTCAATTAGGGGGTACAAAAAGGTTAGCAACACACAACCAATTTGTGGTGTGTATTGGTACAGTCTGTTTTATTTTACCTCGGTCTGTTTATAGTGGTATGATTTATATTATTAGATATTTTCTATACGTTCAGCACAAGTTACCTTGCTCGTTTGTTTGTGAGAAGTGTTATTGTGAAACGGCGTAGGGCTGGAGGGGCTACATACGTGGCTACTACGTACAAGTAATTTGGCTATTTTGTTGATGGATTTGTGATGCATTTTGTGCTGAATATGCATTTTTTTATTAGCTTTAGGATGGAATCAGCAATAAATAAACAAGTTTATTTTTACATCCGCATCAACTTTTTGTTATTAATCTGTGTGCTAGTGTTGGTCGTTGGTGTGATGAAAGAATGTAATCCGACGAAGCCATTGAATGAATGAAGGTGAGATGAATTTATTAGTAGATTGACATGACATTCCCAATTTTCGTTGGGATTTCACTTTTGATTGGTCATGATTCGCATCATCACACCCCAAGAGGTTTTATTATTTTATTTCTATATATAGGTTTGTCGATTTCGAAAAGACCCTTATGCGTGTCCGTCCAGGGGAGTCGATTAGTTTTTTATCTGAAAGCCTGGTTAATGGTCTAGCTAGAATCAATCAGCGCTACCCACACTGGGCTTCTCCTCTTGTCACCCTACCCTCTGTGCTCCTCCCCTCATTCTCTCATCACCATCCCACTCTGTACTCCTCCCCTCTGCGCTTGCCCTCTCATTCTCTCAGCACCATTCCACTCTGTACTCCTCCCCTCTGCGCTTGCCCTCTCATTCTCTCATCACCATCCCACTCTGTGCTCCTCCCCTCGTGCGCTTTTTCCTCTCATTCTCTCGGACCACCCACTCTGTGCTCTCCCCCATTCGCGCTTGCCTCTCATTCTCTCAGCATTACTCTGCGCTCTCCGCTCATTCTTCTTCTCTATCACCTGCAGGGGGAGACGCCCTTCACTGCACTTGGTTTTGGCTTTGCGACGTTGGCGGCATGTTGTGCCTCAGGTTCTGCTTGTCAACTCTTTACCTCTCGTTTCTCATCACTCTCCTCTAGATCTCTGTGCTTTTCCCTCATTCTCTCTCGTGCTCACCTGCTCAGGGGGCAGACTCCGCCCTGTCACCTTTTGTTCGGCTTCGCGACGCCCTCGCATTGCCTGCCCAGCTGCTCGTTAACGAGGCGAGCGACTGCTGAACGTGCAGAGCCGCGACGGCCCCTTTTCCGCACACCGCTGGCACATGACGCCAATCACGGCGCTTCACGCGCTACCGCAGACGCTTATTCCGTGTGCGGTAGTCGTCGACGCGCGTCGACCGCGACGACCAACACGCCGCCTGCATCATCGCGCCGGCGGACACCGGCACGAGCTGCTCATCAACACCGTGCCTGATATCAACTTTGGGATACGCGCGGCGGCTTGGGTTGTTTTTTGGGCGGCAGGCATGCAAGCCGCTGCACATTGGCCGCGTCTGCTACGCCGACTGCTGCCGCAAGCGCTTTCGCAGTCTTTCGACCTGGACGGGCGGGACGACTGCGGCCGCCATTATACGGTCGCTGCACGCCGGCGGCGCGTGCGGGCGCAGCATCGAGTGCTTGGATCTCCCGTGAGTTCCGCGCGGCCGACACGGCGCGCGCTGACAAGCTGGGCCGCGCTCGCGCCTGCACTACGCCGCCGCGCACTGCGCCGCCGCCTGCGTGGTGGCGCTGTGACGGCAGGCGCGCCGTCGTCGTGAATCGCCGCGACGACGACGGCGCTCTAGCGCGCGCCGGCTGCCGATTTGCCTGCACCATCGCCCGCCCGCCGGACGACGACGCGAAGTGCGTCGAGCACCTGCTCAGCGAACTGGCGCGGCGCCCTGCGCGGAGACCCGCCGCGGCTTCGGCGCCTGAACATACGCCGCCGCCAGAGGGCAGCGCTTTGTTCTGCCAGACGCTGCTCGCTTTCTTTTTTTTTGCAGCGCGTTCGACTGATCTTTCCGGGTTTTCACGTTCCGTATCTGTTTACGATGTGACGGCGACACGCCGCGTGGCACTCGTTTTCCCGACACGCTTAAGGCGCTCTCCGCTCGTCGATTGGGCCGCGAACGCGGAGCGCCGAGGCACCGCAACACGCTATACAGCTGCGCCTCGCCGCGTTCTCTTTCCCGCGCGCCTGCGTCGAGTTTGCGCTCGTCCAACCAGGCGCTATTGCGGCGCGGGGCGTTACTCTCGACGGCGCCTGCACGCTTTTATGAACCGGGCACGCCGAGTGCTTTTTTTTGCGCTGCGCTCGTCCGCGTCTTCGCGAGTGTTCGTCGACCGCTTTCCGACGACTGGTTGTGTGTGTCCGTCACGCGCGTTGGATCGCTCTCTGTGTGGCAACTTATCGCTTGCACGCTGCTGCTGGTCGGCGATCGGCCGCGAGCGTGCTGCGGTGGACGCCGGCGGCCGGACAGCGCTGCACCGCGGCGGCGCGCGGCGCGAGAGGAGTGCGTCGGACGCCGCTGGCTAGACAACACGCGACGCCCGACGCGGCAGGATACGCGCCGGACGCACGCCGATCCACGCCGCCGCATGTGCGGCCACGTTCGGCATGCTCGGCGCGCTGCTGCAGAATGCTGGCGCCCCCTGGCGAGCATACGGCGGCAACGCGTCGGCTCGTTCGAGCCCTCGCGACTACAAGCGGCATTCACGCCGCTGATAGACTGGCGTGCTACTCGGCCACGAAAGCTGCCGTCGAATTGCTGCTGGTAGCAACACGGCGGGCGGGAGTTGCCGGGCAACTTTCTCGCCGCCTGCAGCATGCTGCGCGCACGGCAGCCGAGCGCTGTGCGTAGAGCTGCATCATTCAACACGTTCGGCGACAAGATCCGTGAACCTGTGCGACCTGGCGCGGGCGCACGATCGCTGCACGCCCGCAGGGCGTCGCGCACGCAACTGGCGCGCGCTGCGCGTGCTGGGCGCCACGGCGGCTGCCCGACGCCGCGCGACGTGCGCGCGTCCACCCCGGCGATGCTCGCCGCCGCTGCGGCCACGCGCGGTCGCTCGAGCTGCCTGCTTGTCTCGCGCGCGCGCGCCGGGGGTGGCGACACGCCGGGCGACACGCGTGCCACTCGCAGTCGGCACGTCGCCACGACGCCGCCGCGCTCATGCTCGTCGCACACGGCTGCCGCGCGACGCCGTCGACGCGCAGAACGGCGGGACGCCAGCGCCGCTGCACCTCGCTGCGCGGCACGGGCATGCGGCGCACGCGCGGCGCGGCTGCGTGGGAGGCGCGGGCGAGCGTCGCGGCCGTCGACGCGGCGGCCGCTCCCCGCGCTCGCGTGCGCCGCCGACGCGCGCGTCGCAGCCTGCCTCGAGATGATCCTCGCGAGCATGATGCCGAACAACTTGGCGCCGCGCGGCGGGGGGCCGCCGTCGCAGCAGCTGCCGCCCGGGAAGGTCGGGGAGCGGCCCTCGGGGTCGGCGAGCAGCCCGACGGGCAGCGTCGACTTCCGTGAACACTCAAGCATCTCGAGCATGCAGAGCTCCGACTCCGAGTTCTACTGACGACGGCCGGCGGTCGCCGCGGCGACGCCGACGCGCTCGTACGTGAGATGCGTCGCCGCGGCGACGATCGACGCGCTCAGACGTGCGGGATGGGTCGCCGCGGCGACGACGACGACGACATTATACCGTGGCAGGCTGAGGAGTGTAACGTGTCGTGAGCCTTCACGGGGTAAGACGCCTGGCGAGATCGACCTGTTGGCCTGAGCAAGATCCCCGCATCTCCTTCTCGTGACTGATATTGCTAGGTCGATCGAGCTAGACCAGTTTTTTGTACGTGTTTTTGCTCGTGTGCATGCCAAATCATCGACTTTTCAGCACTTTGTTGCTAGGCATTGTCCTTTAGAGTGCCCTATTCGCAACGCTGGTCAGCCGGCGTTGCCTGGCATTGGCGCCAGGCGGATGGGTCAGTTTTGCACTCTGGGCCCCAGCCAGTGGGTCGAGAGCAGCTTTGAAATGCGTTATTACTATGCTCACTTGTGCCAGAGGATGATGTAAGTGATTCACATCGATTCGTGTAAAGATGATTGTTCTTTTTTTATTATCGGTCAGTGTTTTTATGCGGTGTGTGTTTTCGTAAACATAGCCTGATGCTTGCTTTCCGGCTTGCCGAGGTTTTTTTCTCCCCTTGTTTGTCTAGTGTGTGCAGTTTTGAGATTATTTCCCGGAAAACGTCATTTCATGCATGGTTGGTTGCAGCGGCGTCTTTCATCGATTATTTCACAAAACATATAACAGTGTGTTATCGGGTTGCATGTAAGCGCCACTGTTCACTTGATGTCAAACCCTCAATTGACTTTATTGATTTGGGGAGACTTGTTGCTGTTGATATTGTTATCTCCCGTGTAGTTATTTCTGGAGTGCTTCCCTGTCAGAACGAGCACTACAGGCGCTTTGTTGTTGCGTTCATATTTTGTGCCTTTGGGCAATTTTCCAGAGTTTATGGACTATCGGAGAAGTATTATTATCACATACGTGTACAGTGTGTACATAGAGCCACACCACGCGATGGTGTCCTGTTATAGATATCTAACGATATCTATATATCTAACGATAATTGCGAGCAGCGTCCGTGCAGTTGTATTGATCTGTTTAAAGAAAAAATGAAATAAAATTTATTTGACGGACACAAACGGTGACAGCTATCGACAGTGAAATCGCATCTATGTTAGCGTGGATACGATTTTACAGCGGCATCTTCATGTGTATGCTGCACGTGTGCAGTATATAGAGCATATATATGAGGTGCAGCTCGACACGTGAACGATATGGGTGCTTGAACGCTTGTGGCATTCAAGGGCAGTTATATTTTCGGTGACCTGTTTTTGGCTGGTGCGCGTGTAAAGCCCCGGTATTCTATCGACATTCGCCAGACAACATCTGGGTGCAATGTGCTTGGCTCCGTGAGACGCTGTAGCCTACAACCCAAAAATATATCACTCCTAGTGTGATATTTTTTGCTTATATGCCAGTAACACAGAAACGCTCTCAGAAAATCCCCCCCACATTCCCTCGCGTTCCCGCGGGGTGTAAAATAAGACCAGGAGTGTCATAATGACAATCCTGATGAAATCGTACGGCATATATCAAAACTCGATTGTGCCAAATTTGACGAGCAAATTTTGTACGTGTGATTTAGTTGTGCGTATGTGCGCGCGATAGAACGTGAAAGAGATGGAAGTACCGACCAGTCTGCACTAGAATATATGCACGCAGCTATATAGCATGCAGCACTAGAGCACTAGTATGCATGATCACGAGACACTAGCGAATATACAGTCAAACCTGTATATAGGAGCCGTCGAGGAAAACGCTTAAGTGGCCTTAATGAACAGGTGGCAATTCCGTCAACGGATGTCGTTTCACTGTATAATCGCCACTTGAAGGAGACCCCGCCAAAAGTGGTCATTCTGTAGAAGTAGTGGCCACTAACACAGGTTTGACTCGGCTTGGCAAACGGGGAGGAGGTGGCTCGCACTTTGTGTAGCATCGTGCAGAGCAAGCAACGTCGCGACAGCAGCTAACAGACGCTTCGGCATCATATAAGAGGATGCTAGCCTCGCTGGCGTAGCAGCGATGGCTTCGCTGGTGCAGGCTCTGGGATGTCAGTTCTTCGTGGACACTGTATCGAGCAGCTATAGCGGTTACAGACAACAGCAACACTCTCCGGCAGTAGTGAGGAGTGTCTTGCAGAGATGTCTTGGTGGCACGGTGGCTTGCCAGATTTCCTTTTGCCGAGAGCGTTTAGCCAAAGCGGCCACTACTGCTCGTTTTGCTTCTCTCATCATAATTCGTTCATTTCTTGTGACGTGCCAGAAATTGTATTTTTAACAAATGCGGGTTATTTTTTTCAAATTAATTGATTGCTTTTCTGAAATGCATTTGCGTTATATATATATATATATATATAGCAGTCGTAATGCGGGTTATTTTTTTCAAATTAATTGATTGCTTTTCTGAAATGCATTTGCGTTATATATATATATATATATATATATATAGCAGTCGGTCCGTTTCTACTAATTTGCGTGTAGCGTCGTGACACATCTTGGTTGCCTGTTATGCACGTCTATTAATTCCCGTGGGGATTGTTTTTTTTGAAGTTGTGTGAAATATGTACAGTATGACCGAAAGATGTGCCAGTGCTCTGATGGGTTGGACGACGAGGGAGTGTTGTGCGTGTTATTTTGTATTGTTAGCTAAGGTAAGACAATTACAGGTTATAATTATGTGACACGTGCGGTTTGTTCGGAGTTGTCCACATAGCTCGGGCCAGCAGCTATATTTGTACAGACGTAGCTGTAGATTTATATCTCGAGAGAGTATATTCCTGCAGAGTTATTCAGTGAGGTGCAGTAATAAATTTGAAAAGGTCATTCCACATATAAAATGCGTCACTTAATTTGTTTCATTACCTCGAGATGGCATTCTGTAGTGTGTGAGCACTTTTGCACAAAACCCACTGCTATACTGTGTACAACATGGGTCATCACTATATATAAATTACAGAATATGAGAGCCACTAGTTATTATACCATTAACATATCTATTTAATTTATAGTAGTACATGTATGTGTCAAGAGTCCATAATAGAAAATAGACTATCATGGACTCTACTCATCTTTCTATTATGGACTCTTGTATACTTATGGTTGTAATGATATATAGTGTTTAGCTCGTGTGGATTCACAAGTAAGAACTAAAACGAACAAGGCGCGAGTGTGGTAACATCAAAGTCTGTTTACTACAGCCGGTCATTCATTTGTATGGAGTTCGAGGTACTAGATCTATCCAACACTATCACACAGTGTGCACCACCACTACATCAACCACTGAACAACAAACACTTAATCACGACTGCAAATTCCGTCAGACGCAAATTAAACGAGACGATCGACAGACATTGCCATGTAAAATTCTCATTCTGAAACGAGATCGCGGGGAGGGGAAAACGTAAGTGAAAAAAACACATCGTTCACAATACCTGCCACAGATATACAAGTGCCTGTACAAATTCCAACTTCTACTTACTGGCTGACGTTAGTGCTTCATATAGCTAGCTATAAACGGGCGGTAATGGTAATTAATTGGTAAGTTGACTAGTCTCTGATTTCCATTACCATAGTTTCCTCATCATTATGCACGTCTGTGATTTGCAATCAGGAGTGGTCACCACTATGCCAAAACTACTGTATACAACTGTTAGCTTGCCACGTGACATCATCGAAGAATAAATAACAAAGAACCACGTAGTACTTACTGGTCAACAAGGTGAGCAATTAGTAAACAGAAACCCCATCAAAACATGCATGCAGCTAATTCTCTCTAGAAACCTAGTGGGAAAGATCTATATTCACTACGGTCACAGGTGGGAGAACACAGATGTGGATGTCCACATGAAGATGGATTCCTTCTACAATAATTAGACGGTCAAGCAGTTATGAACGTGGGCGGCGGAGCCGGCTCCGTGCAGGCAGTCATGCATCTCGCTGTGACGCCCTAGAGCATGAGACCGCCTCGTCAGACGCTTGACTCTCACGTGCACGAACGATACACCTCTAGAACGGAAACCCGGAGAGCCGCTACGATGGAAACCCACGTTTTCAGTACCGCTTACCCGTTCCCGGGCCACCCAAGTTAAGCATAGCTGATAGTGAATGTGATGCAAGTACATTCTTGCGTAGAAGCAACTGCGGTGCGATAGACCTCGGGACTAAGTTAACAGGCAGCCACACTCGCTACCACTATGTGTGCACACTATTGCCTTCGGTTACTGCGCCGGTGCTGCAGGTGTTGTGCATCTGTCTGAGACATTGTGTGGCTTGAATTGTCAGCGGGACTAGTACGATCTGACAGCTGGAGGTACTGTTGGGCAGTCATTCGCATCCATTGTCGCATCTATCACCGGTCTGTAGTGCAGATTGATCTGCAAGCAAACAAGGAAAACAAATCTTTAGTTAGAACACATGTTGTCATGCAGTTATCATCTATTGTCGCATCTATCACCGGTCTGTAGTGCAGATTGATCTGCAAGCAAACAAGGAAAACAAATCTTTAGTTAGAACACATGTTGTCATGCAGTTATCATCTATTGTCGCATCTATCACCGGTCTGTAGTGCAGATTTATCTGCAAGCAAACAAGGAAAACAAGTCTAGTCAGAATGCAAGTTACGATGAGGATGAATATTACGAGTAACGCGTTTCTGACAATGACCGCTTGGCTCTTGACTACAGGAAAACAATGAGCCACTAGTGGTACCCACGTAAAACGACTGCATAAAAGGAAATAAGTAAATGACTGCATAGGAAGTCCAGTCCTAGTAATAGTGGGACACACATAAAATCGCTAAGATGTAAAACACCCTGGCAATGATCACCCTCAGCTCGCAGCAGAGAGGTTGGCTCAATGAATAACCAGTGAATCAAGACTTCAACTTCCTAACCACACAGCTAGTTAGTTGAGAGAGTGTGACCAAGTACTGAAATAAACAATCTGGAACCAGATTTGCATTCAGATCCAGATCCAGAGCACAGCTCACAACTACATTTGTATATCGCTGAAAACCAAACTACATTTCGCTACATCATTACACCATCATCACTTCACCATAGATATCCGACGGCAGGTGGTAGCACGATCGATATCTAGCTACAGGAAATGCGAGGTTTTTAGCAGTCCTATAGTCACCCGAAGGCATTTTTAACTTTTAAAGTAAAGGCATCACCGAGAAATGCACAACACCATGGTTTTTCTAGCCAAGCAGTGACAAGCTATTTACATCACTGTAATCAATGATAGCAACTAATTCCATCTCCATGGTCGTGAGATTTTAGGACACAATTAACAAGGAACAATTTGTGTGCCTTATATCGTCCGATTTCCATCAAAGACTTTCTAGGACAAAAATAAAATGTACTACTTGGCAGCACCTTCCAACACCATAGTCTAATTTCCAACACTTTCTGAACCTGGCAAATTACATTTCAAAACTCCAGGACTCAACAGGCTTACCGGGACCTAACCCGTATGAACAATTGAAAAACAGTCATTCTAGGCACGAGAATCGCCCGCAGAATGCCGGCTACGTACCTTGCCAGTGTTGTGGTCACACCCGACCATGGTGTGCTTTCGCCAGTGCTTCTCGAAGGGGACGTTCTCCTGACCTGCCAACGGCTTCTTGTAGTCCAACTCGTCAATGCGTTCCTGCAAGAGCAAGCACAATGCATGGAGTTGGCCAGGGTCGGATTAAGCTAGTGCGGGGCCTGTAGCATATGTTATGAAGGGGCACTAAATTTAAAAAAAATTCAAATATTAAAACACATAAATTTAACTTAATCTAAATCAAATACATTTGTAATAGACTTACTGACAGATGAACTCTGCCAGCACTCATTATCTTATCAAGTTCACGTGTATAGGCCTACTAAAATAATGATTTTTTTATTATAACAAAATTTATATTAGATATTACGGATGTCATGATATTACAAGATCCCTAAAACTGTGGGGCCCGTAGCAAATGCTAATTTTGCTACTATTGGTAATCCGGTAATGGATTTAGCAACAGTCCACTTCGTCTCGGGTGGGACAAACGGCTGCAACCATCCTATGTCATCCAGGTCTGTCCCTGGCCTGTACCCCCAATGCACGAAAGCCTCTCTTTAAGCCCAGCCTATCCCAAGCCCAGTCAGGCATCATGCAGAAACCAATGTGTCATAACTGTCTTCTCACACAATACAAAACCACTAATTATAACCATTGTTTTAAGTTGTTGCATACACAGTTGTTATAATAATGGTTATAATTGAACTATATATAACAACTGTATCATAATCACTACTACTGGCAAAATTATAAACAGTAATTCATTCATTCATTGAGATCCAATCGTTTAATGTTTTTAAACTATTTGCACTTCCCCGTTATTATACTAGATGTTTACATATATCTGGTGCAGAGATCCCATAACATGCGTGTACCCTGACTACTCTTACCCTGACTGTAGGGTAAAGGAACTATCTGTCTGAGCGAGATAGCTACGCCCCCACACCGAGATATTGCTGCTAGGTCAGTCGAACTACACTAGATTACAAGCGTTTTGCACGTAGCATGCTAGAATGTCGACATTGCAGCACTCAATTGCTAAGCAGCATTTTAAGAGTGTCCTACCACGATGCTGAGTGGCTAGGGCTGCTTGCCAATCATTCCAGGCGAATAGATTAATTGTCCCATGCCAAACTGTTTGCGAGATGAAACCGCTAATAACCAAATCGTGCTCGACCCTTTCTTCGAATCACTCAATATAGGTGATGCAATGGATGGCGATGCAGGTAAGAATAGGTATAGAATAGGCGAGGCAGGTAAGAATAGGTGCGCTATGGAGCCACCCGCGATGCCACGAGCACCATACCCTGAAGTCCTCACGAGCGTGCGCGCCGCGGCTCTCCTTGCGCGCCTCGGCGCTGTACACCGTCTCCAGTGAGTTGAGGAGCAGGTTCTGCAGCTCCAGGGCCTCCACGAGGTCCGAGTTCCACACCATGCCCCTGTCAACCAACTGTCAAGCAGAAAGAAACAGCAATGTGATTCACCTATTTATATATGTATATATATATGTGTGTCCATCTATCTGTCTGCCCTCTCTCTCTCTCCCTCTCTCTCTCTCTCTCGCCTCTATATATATTAATAATTTTGATATAATATATATATATTATCAATATAGACATATGTATGACAGACGGTGTCTCCAAAAGCTCGCTCTATGGGCAATATAGTGAAAAATGACTATCGTGTACGGTGTATGCCATATTTTCATTTTAATGTTACGAAGCCATTGCCGTCTGTGTGCTTTTCTCTAATTTATACACACAGACACACGCACACACCCAAACAACACACACGCACGCACGCATCCACGCACGCATCCACGCACCCACATGCACCCACGCACGCACGCACGCACGCACGCACGCACGCACGCACGCACGCACGCACGCACGCACGCACGCACGCACGCACACACAGACGCACGCACGCACACACAGACACATGCACGCACACGCATACATATATGATAACTATAATATATCTATGTATAGTACAACCATAAACAGGAGGTTCAACAACGTGACTCTAGCACAGAAGCGGAGACTGCCAGATCCTTTGCAATGACGGTCACTCACCACATAAAAATATTCGTTCATTGATGATTGATAACACGACGTCAGGCTATTTTCGCCAAAGCCCTAATAACTGATCCACTAGAACCACCACCCTTCACCCCACACCCCGTAGTGCTGGCCCATGCCGCTCCTTCCGCCACGTTATCAGCACAGCTCACACACCCAGTGTTCGACACTAACGCTAGCCCGATAGCCCGGCCCTGCCCGGGGCTAGTGAAAGTTGTGTTTGGGCTACCAAATGTGCCATCAATGCTAGCCCGACAGGCTAGTCGATTTTTAGGGCGTTTGTACTGTATAGTACGTATCACTGTGATTTCGTCTCTTAGTCTACCATTCGTCAGTTCTAGTGACTTAGGTCAACTTCACATGAAGTCCTTTCGGCTGCTTAAGGAGTTGATGTAGATATTAAAACGGAAATGAAAATGAAAATGTGTCCGAATTTCTTTTTTTAAACCATAATTTTCACTCCAGATAGACTCAGAATGCAGGGTTTGGCTTCCTAATTTAAAAAAAATTCTGGTGGAGACCCCCATACCCCCCTTGCGGGGAGTGGGCTGCAACCCCCTCCCGCACCTACCCCCACGCGACTCGACCAGCCGCCTACGGCAGCTGGGCTACTAGATAGTAAAGGGGCCTAGTAGATCCACAATCTACTACCCCTAAAGTTAGTATCTAAGCAGCGTTCGAAATTAGTGCCGACCCGGAGGCCCGAGGCCACCAAGTTTTTGCTTCGGCCACCAACTCTACGAAACTGCCGGTCCTCCTGACCAGCACTTTTTCCGCTCATATTACGCTGAAATACTACGGTTATTGCAACGACAGTTTAGACAGACTTGTAAACGGGAGCGCATTCTAATACGCTTCGTTCTTGAACGTAGACGAGGTGTCCAAAACATCTAGAGCCGAGGGCATGAACTCCCTCAACGCATGATTCGCCACACGCACAAAACCTCGTGACAGTCAAAGAAATCTATTGCGGCATGTAGCATAGCCCAGTGTATTTATGACCGCATAACAATAAGTTCATATGTCGCAGGGGTTATCGTGGGGAGTGAGGGCACAACCAGTGACACCTGACACACACGTAATCAAAGCTGTTAACTGAATTCGTCACTTTTCTTTACGCAGAAAGTGGACTATTTTTATTTAGTTAGATATCTAGAAGCAATGTAAACTGTATATACTTCTATTTCATCAAGATTCTAGGCACTTGTAACTTTGCGGATGTGCGGCAGCATTGATCTATGCATGGGGGTACCGAGGACTGGGGAGGCAAAAAACGAAAGTAAAACCTTTCCCAGAAGCTCCCCCAACATTCCTAGAGTTGAAATATATTATTTGACCAACTCTACATGTTACATGTATGCTGTTGATGCCAATGGTTATTTTTGTATACTATTTTGTTACTCACTGCTAGTAAATAAGCAGACCACAAACTTTTGTGCAGAACCACTAACTTCAGAAAGTTGGTAGTCCTGCTGTCCACTAGATTTTCAGCCAAAATTCGAACCCTGTATCTAACCCCGCACACCCGACCCCGGCCCCTCACCTTGAGATCTTCCAGTCCCTTGAAGCATTCGGTGACGCCGCGGCATCCCTCCTGCAGCACCTCGCCCGTCCGGAACACGGCAGCGTTCGTCTGCATTTGCTGCAACAGACCGACACGACAAATGAACATGCAGCCCAACGCGCAGACGTCATCCCTGCGCAGATGTCATCTCTGCGCATCTGATGACCGCATATGATTGTCAGTGATAACGTTAGCACGTGCGTATACCACGCTACATACCTACTATACAGTAAAAACCTGCGTATAAGAACCTAGTGATTAAGAACCTGTTAGGCTAAGATTTCCCATTTAGACCGCCTTGACATAAGAACCTGTTGTAGCCTCAAATTTGAAACAGGTTCTTATTTGATAAAATTCAGTTAACACTTTAAAATTCATAAATTAACTAAAACAAGTTCTTGGTGGTCTATATACCTCTATTAAGGGCATAAAAAGAAATAGGAACATAGAATAGGGTTTGTATTTGTCTAGATTGCAGTCATTTAGACATAATTATATGAATATTTTGTATAAACAATGGACCGCACCAATATTCTACCAGCCACAAGCACCTTTTTTTCTTAACAAAATAAGAACCTATTTAAGAACCTAAATAGCCTAATTTCCCAGTAAACACCAATTATATATGAACCTTTTTAGGCTAACCTGGAAAAATACAGGTTCTTATACGCAGGTTTTTACTGTATTGAACGGACACTAGGAGAATAGCTAGTTTATTTTGTCGGGGAAGGGGAGGGGGGCAAAGCTACGTGTGTGGTGTGTTCTGGGAAGGTAACAGCCATTGACCATGTAATGAATCTACATTTCTCTGGGAGGCAACTGCCCTCCATGGCTAGCTACGGCCCTGGACACCTGCGTCTACGCAACACCCAGGAGTGTGGTCAGTGTTGACACGAGCATGTGTAGACAGTGGTTCCTACTTAACCAGATATCAGATAAATGGGCGCATCACTTAAGTGACATCTTTAAACATTATATAAAAACCCAGAAGGCTCCTTTGAAACTGTGAATATATGTGAACACATAAATGAATGAAATCCATGTTATAATTGGTACACTGAGGAGTGAAAAGTTGCATCTACTTGGACAATCCACCTGGTCACAAAAGTGCCTTAAATATTTAATTTTTAAGTTTCTCAGCTGAGTTGATGAGCTTTCTGGGCTTCCATATGCAGGTGGCAAAATTAGCTCTGGACTACCAATGTCGTGCCCTTGAAAAATATATATAGTCCTGTGAAAAACTCCTTATTGGGCATCAAACAAAACACGATCAGTCTACTATAGTTCTATAGTATCTGACTGAGACAACTGATACAGTTGATATAATCTGCCGATAAGACTTTTCAACTGAGCTGTAATAGAGTACTGCGTTAGAGTATTGTATAGAGTTGAGTATAAAGCGCTGAGTTTTTTGCACAGTACAAACCTTCTGCATCTGCAGACGCAGTTCTGCGACCAGAGTGCCGCCATCAGCGTATCGTAGCTTGTCGATGTTTGCTACCGACTCCTCTCCGGCATTCTGTCGTGCATAAAACACAAACATCATCAGTCTACATACAGTACAACAAACATCCATCTCAGTTAAGTGAGCATGGACTCGAATCAAATAAAGGCCAACTAATTTACATCGAACCAAAGTGTTTTTCAACATTTGCAAACACCAGTCATCTATAGGGGAAATCGAAGATAAATTGTACGTGGATCCATCGCATCGTTTCCAGCCTGTGCTATGGGATGTGAGAAATTCTGGGTACAGACACATGGGGGAGCCCATTACAATGTACCGGTAAACCAGTCTCAAGAAGTGCTGCAACTGCAAGAATTGTGTGTAAACAAAGTTGATTTTTGCTCATAGACGTTAATCGAACAATGGCAGCAAAAACACAAACATGACACGGTGAACACATTTATACGAATACTGTACAGACGCCTACACGGCGGCATCAGTTCCGAGTGACGGAGTCTCATGTACGTGAGTGAATCTAGATCATGGCTCTCCAAATTACACATGCGAGAAATCACAATGCACAGTGCAAGCATGTCCGCTGCACCAGTAGGATGAACAGGGTTTAATAAATTATTCATAATAATTAATTTATTTTATATTGCCCAAATAAATCCTATACCTATCCGTTTATCTGTCTGTCTGTATCCATCTCTCCATCTATCTATCTCTCCATCTATGTACATCCAGCATGGCTGCACATACGAAGACATATACACTAGAACAATTATATACTAGACTATATACAAGAATACCTACTTTTACAGATAACGAGCCAAAAATGCCTAGTTATATCCAGACTTAGTTTTCGAGCACTTTAGACTTTTTTCTTTATTTCTTTCCCCCATGGTTATCGACGAAATTACCGGCTAACGAAAACATCTTCCCGCAGAAACCCCTCCCCCACTCCGTCCCCTCCCCTTCCCCAGGAAGTACAAAAGAGAAGCAAAGCGGAGACTCATGGGCCTTCATCTCGGGCAGGGCGTCGCCGGGCTCGTGGATATCGACTAAATTATCGGCCCGTGATCCAAAACATCTTCCCGGGAGAAACCCCCCCCCCTTCCCACACCCTCCCCTTCCCCGGCTCCGGTAAGTACGAAGAATGAACCAAAGCGGAGACTCACAGCCTTCATCTCGGGCAGGGCGTCGCCGGGCTTGTCCTTCTCCATGATGGCGATCGCGCACGCACGGCCGAACACGACGAGGTCAAGCAGCGAGTTGGCGCCGAGGCGGTTTGCGCCGTGCACGGACGCGCAAGCGGCCTCGCCTGCCGCGTACAGGCCGCGCACGGGCACGTCGCCACGGTTCTTGTCGTACTGGATCACCTGTCGAGGATGGAAGCGACGTGAGACGCGCGCACGAAATCACAGAGGCGAGCACGCAGACACGCACTCGCGTACATGCACAATCAGGCACGCAAGCACACACTCAGACACACAAGCACGCGCATACACGCTCACGCACGCGCACACACATAGATTCATATGTGTGCGTGATGTAATCTAGGGGCACCAACCTTCAAATAAATTCTAGGGGTGATCATCGATGTTTGGAAAAATTTATCCGAACATAATTATACGGATTTAATTTATCTTCCAAATAAACAATCTAGGCAGGGGCAACACCGATCTGTGAAATTAAATCTAGCAAGCTGGCTACGATCCGAGATGCGTGGCGGCATCAGCGGGGACGAGTGAACCTGCCCTGCGGCAGCGTACCTGTCCGGTGTAGACGGTGGGCACGCCGCCCATGTTGTAGTGCACCGTTGGAAGCACGGGGATCGGATCGCGTGTCACGTCGACGCCAGCGAAAATCATCGCCGTCTCGGAGATTCCTGGCAAACGCTGGTGCAGCTGCTGCGCAGGAAGGTGCGACAGCTGCAGATAGATGTGGTCCTTCGTTGGTCCGACGCCCCTGAATAGAATAGAATCCGATGATAATTGAGTGAAGTGAAATGAATGAGACTTATTTCAACCTGCAACCGAGCACGCAGTTAATGTTAAGACTAATGTTAGGACTGATCACGTTTCTGACAATGGGTCCTTGAATGCCACAAGCCTCACTGATGCTTCACGAGCTTGTCACCTACTGCGACCTCATGACAAGCTTAAGCAACGTCATTCAGCATGACAAAGCTGACTAGACTAGTTGTTAAACGTGTCACTAAGAGGTTAATTACATGAATTTATCATGAAATTAATGAAATCTGATCATAATTGACTGAAGTAAATGAATAAGACTCATTTCAAGATAAACTTAAACACTCCCGCCCTTGCGTTAACAACAAACCTCATACCTGCCCTCACGTTAATGACTAATCTCATACCTGCCCTCACGTTAATGACAAACCTCATACCTGCCCTCACGTTAATGACAAACCTCATACCTGACCTTGCGTTAATGACTAATCTCATACCTGCCCTCGCATTAACGACAAACCTCATACCTGCCCTCGCATTAATGACAAACCTCATACCTGCCCTCACGTTAATGACAAACCTCATACCTGCCCTCGCATTAACGACAAACCTCACACCTGCCCTCACGTTAATGACAAACCTCATACCTGCCCTCGCGTTAATGACAAATCTCATACCTGCCCTCGCGTTAATGACTATAATCTCATACCTGCCCTCGCGTTAACAACAAACCTCATACCTGCCCTCTCGTTAACGACAAACCTCACACCTGCCCTCTCGTTAACGACAAACCTCATACCTGCCTTAGTGCGCATGCGAGAGCGACGAGGGCGCTAGAGGGTGGGCCGTCGGCGAAGAGGGTGAGCGGGGCGCTCAGGGGTGCGTGCAGGGTGAGGCCCGGGCGGGCGGGGAGGCGGCCTAGGGATTGGGCGAGGGTCAGGCGGTCGTGCGCCCGACAGAGTGATGGGGGCGCTGGACGCCGTGCGGCGGCGGAGATGGGGTGAGGGGGCAGCCAGGGGTTGCGTGCAAGGTGAGGCCGTTTGCGCGCGGAGAGAGGGGGCGCCCGAGGGTGCGGCCCGGGGATGAGGGTGATGGGGCTGGCGGGGTGATGCAAGGGTGAGGGAGCTGATGCGAGGGCGGGGCGGCGGTGTTGGGCCGCGGGAGGGGGTGAGGCGCGGCGGCCAGGGATGTGTGCGAGGGTGAGGGGTCTCTTTAGTGCGCGACCGGGTTTGGGTGGCCGGGGAGACTCCGTGTATTTTTTTCACTGCGTATGATTGTCTTGTATTATCTATGAGATATTAATTCTTTAGTGTTTCGAAATAAGGAAAACAAATTTGCACTTGTCGATGGACAAGCTACAAGTATTTTTTGCTTGTCTTCAAAATTTTGCTTGTCTTGATTAATAACATAGAAGTATAATAAAGGTTGTAATACATTTAAATCAGAATTAAATCGTTAAACCCACTATCTTACTTGTAACTTTAATACAGTTCATTAAAACAGTTTTAAATTAGGCCACCAACTATTGAAAGACACAAATGAAGCACCAGCTTATTTATTTTAAGTATTACTTGTCTTAACAAAGTTTGGGCGATGGTAGAAAATGATGAAATAATTGCCATCTAAAAGTTGCTGCTGGACAGGTTACTGCGCAGGTTACTTGTCCTCCCTGCGAAATGAGACAAGTGCAGAGACAAACGGATAGCCCTATTTTCGAACACTGTTACTTACCGCATGTGTTATTATAATGATTTTCTAGAGTCATTGAAATTCTACACCTGCTCTGTCGTGTCATTTTGTCTGTTTGCCTAGTCTGTCTGTCTGTCTGCTGTAACTATCTATCTATATGACTGGTCCTTGTTTATTTAAGCTATGTATCAAATATTGCCCAAGGTGGATACGAACGAGCGATTTCTCATCACTGGTTGCCTCACCACATGTACGGGCCCGGCACCGCCATTTGACGCGCTCGCGCTGGCCTAAGACAACGCAGGACATGATTCGTGCAGTTCACCAACAGGTAAGTTCATCACTAAGGTTAGGGTCACAACAGTGGTCACTTATAAGTAGTAGAGTCAACAGGTTCACTTATAAGTTAGGATAGGTCACAGATAAGGCACCTGTAACGCGTAGGGTTCACGGTTAGTCAGCTGCTAAGGTAGTGCGTCAAATTAGATCAAGCTCAGCTGTATAAGTAGGGGTTAAACAGATGAGTCATCTGTAAGGAGGGTCAATAAGCATGAGTCAATCTTGTTAAGGTAGGCGTCACATAGATAAGTCATCTGCTAAAGCTAGGGTCAATAGATAAGTGTCATCTGTAAGGTAGGGTCAATTAGATAAGTCATCTGTGAAGGTATGGGCTCAATAGATAAGTCGGCTTGTAACGGTAGGGTCAACGGTTAGTCAGCTGTTAAGGTAGGCCGTCATCTGTAAGGTAGGGGTCGATAGCATAAGTCATCCTGTAAGGTAGGGTTCAATCAGATAAGTCAGCCTGTAAGGGGTAGGGTCAATAGATAAAGATCAAGCTGTAAAGGTAGGGTCAATAGATAAGTCAATTCTGTAGGGTAGGGGTCAATAGATATAGTCATCTGTAAGGTAGGTCAATAGATAAGTCATCTGGTAAGGTAGCCCGGTCAAATAGATAAGTCATCTGTAAGCGTAGGTCAATAGATCAAGTCATCTGTAAGAGTAGGTGTCAATAGATAGTCAGGCTGTAAGGTAGGGTCATAGCATTAAGGTCATCGTAAGGTAGGGTTCATAGGGCTCAATAGATAAGTCATCTTTAAGGTAGGGTCAATAGATCAAGTCATCTGTAAAGCAGGCGTCAATTGAGATAAGTCAGCTTAAAGGTAGGAGGTCAATAGATAATATCTCGTAAGGTAGGGTCAATCTATAAGCTCAGCTGTAAGGTGAGGGTTAATAGATAGTCGGCTGTTAAGGTAGGTGTAATAGATAAGTCAGCTATAGCGTTAGGCTTAATAGATAAGTCATCTGCTAGGTAGGGTACAATAAGATTAAGTCATCTGTAAGTAGGGTCAATAGCATAAGCTTTCATCGTAAGTAGTGGTTTAATAGATAAGTCATCTGTAAGCGTAGCGGTCAAATCTATAAGTCAGCTGTAAGCCGTAGCGCGGTCAACGAGTTAGTCAGCCTGTATGGTCAGGCGTCAATAGATTAAGTCATCTGTAAGGTAGGGTCAATAGGATAGTCATCTGTAAGGTAGGCGTTAATAGATAATGTCATCTGTAAGTCAGAGTCCAATCTATAAGTCAGCTGTACAGTAGGCGTCAACGGTTAGTCAGCTGTAAGGTAGGCCGTCAATAGATAAGTCATCTGTAAGGTAGGCGTTAAATAGATAATCATCTGATTAAGGTAGGAGGTCAATAGATAAGTCAGCCTGTAAGAGTTAAAGCGGTCAATAGATAAGTCATCTGTAAGTAGGGTCAACGTCCTTAGTCAGCTGTAAAGGTAGGTCGCGTCAATAGATAAGTCATCTGCTAAGGTAGGTTAATAGATAAAGTCAGCTGTAAGGTAGGGTTAATCAAGATCAATGTCAGCTGTAGTAGCCGGTAGGGTCAATAGATAAGTCATCTGTTAAGGATAGGCCGTCAATAGATAAGTCATCCTGTAAGTAGGGTTAATAGATAAGTCATCTGTTAGGTTAGGGTCAATAGATTAGTCAGCTGGTAGGTAGCGGTTACATAGATAAGTCAGCTGTAAGGTAGGCCGTCAGGAGGTAAGTCAGCCTGTAGAGTAGCGGTCCACACGATAAGTCAGATAAGGTAGGAGGTCACGCTGAGTGCAGGTGCTGAAAAATAATGCAATAATCCCATTTGGTAACAAATGCGTTCTAGCATTTGAATTTCGAAGGAGTATTCTGAGCGTTTGCTAGAAGTGGCCACGCATCCAATTAGTTGGGGCGATAGAGAGTGACTGTAGCAGTTATTCGCGTGCGCATGTTCTAGCAGGAGTCCTGGCCAGCTGTTCGCAGCGGAGGATTTACTGTCAGCGCATTGAAATGATATTTTGATCAAATTTAGATTTTCTTGCTTACTTCCAATTTATTAATATTTATTTAAATTAAATTACTAATATAATAATAAATAAATTTTAAATGAAACTTTTTAACGAATTTCAGTAATTTTGCTAAAATAGGGATGTTTACGCTTATTTTCATAACATGAAAATAATTCTCGTCATCGACTTATCGCAACTCCGTGTTGTTTATCGCGTGCCGCAGGCATCTACGCGCGCGGGGTGCCTCATCACGAGGGCAGCCGCCGTAGTGAGGAGGTCTACCCGTCAACAGCCGAGGGAGAGAGGTCATGTGGAGCGTACGCTCCACCGCCAAGGGACCTCGCCTCCCGCGACGTCGTCTACACGTTCGATGACCTGAGATCCGCTTGATGGGCATAGCGTCATTGTACGTTGTGTCATTAACGTGAGGGCAGGTATGAAGGTTTGTCGTTAACGACAGAGGGCAGCGTATGAGGCTTTGTCGTTACATGCGAGGGCAGCTATGAGGTTTGTCCTAACGCGACGGGCCAGGTATCGAGATTTGTCATTAATGCGAGGCGCACGCGTATAGGTTCTGTCATTATACGCTGAGGGTCAGGTATGAGGTTATGTCATAACGCCCCGAGGGCAGTATGAGGTTTGTCGTTAATGCGAGGGCAGGTATGAGATATAGCC
>NW_014577184.1:58334-68070 GCF_000485595.1 Priapulus caudatus | reverse complement strand
GCCCCCTCACCCTCTCCCCGGCCCACCCTCGCGCCCCCTCGCTCTCGCGCGCACCCCCTCACCCGGTGGCGAGGATCGTGTTCTTGCAGCGGAAGCGGTGCAGGGTCCCGTCCTCGAGGCAGAGCGCCATCACGCCGACGCACTCGCCGCGATCCATGATGAGGTCGAGCGCAAAGTACTCGATGAAGTACGTGCAGTCGTACTTCAGTGACTGCAAGATGACAGGAGGACAAGCATGATCGCGCGATAGTCCGACGTGCGAATTAGCAACCGTTATTTCTCATGTATGTTTCCATTATGTCATAATATATCCTGTTTCCTTATTCATCCTTTATTCTTTATCCTTTATCTTAATAAATCCTCAAAACCTTTATCCTTAAATTTCCTATATATACATACATTCCCATTATTTCTTATACATCTATATATAACATGTGTGAATTGGCCCTATTATTTTTTATATATTCCCATTATTACCTATATAGTAATATACACATGCTGCCAAAGTTAATGGTTGTTATGTCTCAAAGGATATAAGCCTGCACAATTTTATAAAAATATATAGCAGGTTTGCTAATATAGTTATCCGTGGTACACTTGTCTGCTTGATGATATAATTATCTTAGACAGAATATCTGATTTATTTGATTTACAAAATTCGTATCCATATAAGTTCATATGTCGTATTTGACGGGAGAATTGCCATTCAGGCCAAAATGGTCGATGTGCATTTCCCATACTAACATTCCCTCACAGGCGCCTGCTCGGCCGTGATACGTCATGGAAACAGTAAACAATTTAACGAGTCCATTCCCGTCCCAACTTTCATTCGTTTGCACGTGCACTACAGCAATCATAGAATGGCAGGGAACATAGGCAGGGAACAACTCGACACACGAAGGTCATAGAATGGCAGGGAACACGAGCAGTGAACCACTCGACACACGCAGATCATAGAATGGCAGGGAACACGGGCAGTGAACCACTCAACACACGAAGATCATAGAATGGCAGGGAACATGGGCAGGGAACCACTAGACACACGAAGATCATAGAATGGCAGGGAACACGGGCAGGAAACCACTAGACACACGAAGATCATAGAATAGCAGGGAACACGAGCAGGAAACCACTCGACACACAAAGATCATAGAATGGCAGGGAACACGGGCAGGGAACCACTCGACACACAAAGATCATAGAATGGCAGGGAACACGGGCAGGGAACCACTCGGTTAATAGATTAAGTCAGGCTGTAAGGTACGGGTTAACATGGATAGTCAGCTGTTAAGGTAGGGTAACAGATAAGTCAGGCTGTAAGGTAGGGTTAATAAGATAAGTCAGCTGTAAGGTAGGGTCAAATTATAAGTCCGCTGTAAAGGTAGGGTTAACAGAATAAGTCAGCTGTAAGGTAGGGTTAAAGCAGTAAGTCAGCTGTAAGGTAGGGTCAGATAGATAATCAGCTGTTAAAGGTAAGGGTCAATAGGATAAGTCAGCTGTAAGGTAGGTCAATAGATAAAGTCAGCTGTAAGGTAGGGAACAGATAAGTTCATGCTGTAAGGTAGGGTCAACAGATAAGTCATGGCTGCAAAGGTAGGAGTCAATAGATAATCAGCTTGTAAGTAGGGTCAATCGATAAGTCAGCCGTACGGTAGGGTTAATAGATAGTCAGCTGTAAGGTAGGGTCAACAGATAAGTCATCTGTAAGGTAGGGTCAACAGATAAGTCATCTGTAAGGTAGGGTCAATAGATAAGTCATCTGTAAGGTAGGGTGCACATAAGATAAGGTCAGCTGTAAGGTAGGGTCAATAAGATTAGTACAGCTGTAAGGTAGGCGTCAATAGATAAGTCATCCACTTGTAAAGTAGGGTCATAGATAAGTCATCTGTAGTTAGGGTCAAATAAGATCAGGCTGTAAGGTAGGTCAAGTAGATAAGTCAGCTGTAAGGTAGGGTCAATACAGATAAGTGCAGCTGTAAAGTAGGGTCAATAGATAAGTCATCTTGTAAGGTAAGGTCAATAGATAAGGTCCATCTGTAAGGTAGGGTGCGAATAGATAGAGGTTCCAACTGTAAGGTAGGGTCAATAGATAAGTTATCTGTAAGGTAGGAGTCCAATAGATAAGTCATCGGTAAGGTAGGGTCAATAGATAAGTCAGCTGTAAGGTCGGGTCCTAGATAAGTCATCTGTAAGGTAGGTCAATAGATAAGTCCATCTGTAAAGGTAGGGTCAATAGATTAAGTCATCTGGAAGGTAGGGTCAATAGATAAGTCAGCTGTAAGGTAGTGTTCAGAGGTAAGTCAGCAGATAAGCAAGATAAGGTAAGGGTCAGCTGAGGTGTGAAAAATAATGCATAAACCATTGGTAAGCAAATGCGTTCATAAGATTTTTGAATTTCGAAGGAGTATTCTGAAGTTTTGTAGAAGTGGCCAAACGCATCCAATTTAGTTGGGATAGAGAGTGATCGTAGCGGTAATTGGTTGCGATGTCTAGCAGGGTCTGTCAGCGTTTGCAGAGTTTTTCTGAGGCATGATAATGAATAATTTTGATCAAATTTTGATTTCTTGTTACTTCAATTTAAATATTTTAATTTAATATGTAAGATTACTAATATAGAATTTTTTTCGAAAACTTTAAGGAAATTTAGTAATCATTCGTAAACAATCACGGGTTGGTTATTTTCTAGACGGTGGAAAATAATTCTCGGTCTCGACTATCGCAACTCCGTGTTGTTTATCGGTGCGCAGGCATGCTACGGCGCGGGTGGCCTCATCACCGAGGGCAGCGCGCAGGATGAGGGCAGGTTACCTCGTCAACAGCCGAGGGAGAGAGGTTCATGGAGCGATATCGCCTCAGCCACGCGCCAGGACCTCGCCTCCACGCGACGTCGTCTCGCGTTCGATGACCCATTGAGATTCCGTGAGGGCAGGTTATGACGTTTGTCGTTAACAGCTGAGGGCAGGTATGAGGTTTGTCGTTATCGCTGAGGGAGTATGAGGTTTGGTCGTAACATCAGGGGCAGGATGTAGGTTGTCGTTAACGCGAGGGCAGGTAATGAGGTTGTCGTAACGGCTGAGGCAAGGTATGAGGTTTGTCCCGTTAACGTGAGGCAGGTAATGAGGTTTGTCGTTAACGGCGAGGCAAGGTATTGAGGTTTGTCGTTAACGTGAGGGCAGGTATGAGGTTTGTCGTTAACGAGAGGCAGGTGTGAGGTTTGTCGTTAATCGAGAGGGGCAAGGTATGAGGTTTGTTGTTTAACGCGAGGGCAGGTATGAGATTAATAGTCATTAACGGCGAGGCAGGTATGAGGTTTGTTGTTAACGCGAGCCAGGTATGAGGTTTGTGCGTTAACGGAGCAGGGCAGGTGTGAGGTTTGTCGTTAACGAGAGGCAGGTATGAGATTAGTCATTACCGCGAGCGCAGGTATGAGGTTTGTCATTAAACGGTGAGGGCAGGTGTGAGGTTTGTCGTTAAATGCAGGCAGGTATGAGGTTTGTCATTAAGCGTGAGGGCAGGTGTGAGGTTTGTTCATTAATGCGAGGGCAGGCTATGGAGGTTTGGTCAGTTAATGCGAGGGCAGGTATGCGGTTTGTTCATTAACGTGAGGCAAGGTATGGGTTTGTCGTTAATGCAGGGCAGGTATGAAGGTTTGTCATTACGTGTAGGGGCAGGGTATGAGGTTTGTCCGTTAATGCGAGGCTACAGGTAGAGATTAGTCATTAACGCAAGGTGCAAGGTATGAGGTTTGTCATTTACCCGTGAGGGCAGGTATGCAGATTAGTCATTAACGTGAGGGCAGGTATGAGGTTTGTTGTTAGCGCAAGGGCGGGAGTGTTTTAAGTTTATCTGAAAATGAGATCCTTATTCATTTACTGTTCAGTCAATTATGATCAGATTTCATTAATCTTGCATGATAATTACATGTAATTAACGCTCTAGTGACGACGTTTTTTTTAAGAAAACACATGCTATCAGCTTTGTCATGCTGAATGACGTTGCTTAATGCTTGTCTGAGGTCGCAGTAGGTGACAAGGCTCGTGAAGCATAAGTGAGGGTTGTGGGCATTCGACGGACCATTGTCAGAAACGTGATCAGTTCCTACATTAGTCTTAAACATTAACTGCGTGCTCGTTGGCAGGGTTGAAATAAGTCTCATTCATTCACTTCACTCAATTATCATCCGATTCTATTTCTATCAGGGCGTCGACAACGAAGGACCACAATCTATCTGCAGCTGTCGCACTTCCGCGCAGCGCAGCTGCAGCAAGCGTTTGGCCAGGAATCCCCGAGACGGCGATGATTTTCGCCGGCGTCGACGTGACACGGCGATCCGATCCCGTGCTTCCAATGGTGGGCACTACAACATGGGCGGCGTGCCAACCGCTATACCGGACCAGGTTACGCTGCCCGCAGCAGGTTCACTCGGTCCCCCTGCTGATGCGCCACGGCATCTCGATCGTAGCCAGCTTTGCTAATGATTTAAGTTCACAGCATCGGTGTTGCCCCTGGCCTAGATTTGTTATTTGGAAGATAATTAAATCCGTATAATATGTTCGCGAAAATATTTTTCCAACATACGATGATCACCCCTAGAATTTAATTGAAAGTTGGTGCTGCCTAGATTACATCACCGCACAGGCATAAAATCTATGTGTGTGCCGCGTAGCGTGAGCGTGTACGCGCTGTGCTTGGTGTGTCTGAGTGTGTGCTTGGCGTGGCCTGAATTGTCATGTACGCGAAGTTGCGTGTCTGCGTGCGTGCGCCTCTGCGATTTCGTGCGCGCGTTCTCACGTCGCTTCCAGGCATCCTCGACAGGTGATCGCAGTACGACAAGAACCGTGGCGACGTGCCGCGTTGCGGCGCCTGTAACGGCCGGCAGGACGAGGCCGCTTGCGCGTTCCGTGCACAGGCCGCCAACCGCGTCGCGCAACTCGCTGCTTGACGCTCGTCGTGTTCGGCCGTGCGTGCGCCGATCGCCATCATGGAGAAGGACACGCCCGGCGACGACCCTGCCCGAGATGAAGGCATGTGAGTCCTCCAGCTTTGGTTCTTCTCGTACTTACCGAGCCGGGGAAGGGAGGTGGTGGGAAGGGAGGGGGGTATTCTCCGGGAAGATGTTTGGATCAACCAGGGCCGATACTTTAAAGTGATATCCACGAGCCCAGGCGACATGCCTGCCGGAGATGAAGGCCCATTGAGTCTCCGCTTTGCTTCTCTTTTGTACTTCACTAGGGGAGGGGAGGGGGACGGAGTGGGGGAGGGGGTTTCTGGCCGGAAGATGTTTTCGTTAGGCCGGTAATTCGCGTCGATAACCATGGGGAAAGAAATAAAGAAAAAAAGTCTAAAGTGCTCGAAAACTAAGTCCTGGAATATAACTAGGACATTTTTTAGGCGCTCTGTTCATATGTAAAAGAAGGTATTCTTGTATACTAGTCTATAGTATATAAATTGTTAACTAGTGTATATGTCTTAGGTATGTGCAGCCATAGCTGGTATGATAGCATATGATGGACGAGATAGAGTAGATGGAAGAGATGATAACCAGACAAGACAGAATAAACGGATAGGTATAGATTTTATTTTGGGGCAAATAGTAAAATAAATAAATTAATTATTATGAATAATTTATTAAACCCTGCGTTCATCCTACTGGGACAGCGGACATGGCTTGCGCAGCTGTGCAGTGTGATTTCTCGCATGTGTAAGTGGAGAGCCATGATCTTAGTATCACTCACGTACATGAGACTCCCGTCACTACGAACTGATGCCCGGCCGTGTAGGCGTTCTGTAAGTATTCGTATAAAATGTGTTTCAACCGTGTCATGTTTGTGTTTTTGCTGCCATTGTTCGATTAACGTCTATGGAGGCAAAAATCAACTTGTTTACACACAAATCCTTGCAGTGCAGCACTTTTGAGACTGGTTTAACGCGGTACATTGTAAATGGCTCCCCCATGTGTCTGTACCCAGAATTTGCCTCAACATCCCATAAGCACAGGCTCGGAAACGATTGGCGATGGAGTTCCACGACTAATTTATGCTTGATTTGCCCTATAGATTTGACTGGTGTTTGCAAATCTTGAAAACACTTTGGTAGATGTAAATTAGTTGGCCTTTATTTGATTTCGAAGTCTATGCTCACTTAACTGAGATGGATGTTTGTTTGTAACTGTAGTAAGACTGGATGATCGTTTGTGTTTTAATGCACGACAGAATGCCGGAGAGAGTCGGTAGCAAACATCGACAAGCTACGATACCTGATTGGCGGCCACTCTGGTACGGCAGAACTGCGTCTGCAGATGCAGAAGGTTTGTACGTGGCAAAAACATCAGCCGCTATATATACTCAACTCTATACAATACTGCTAACGCAGTATCTATTACAGCTCAGTTGAAAAATCTTATCGCGCTATAGATTATATCAACTGTATCAGTTTGTCTCAATCAGATACTATAGAAGTATAGTAGACTGATTCGTGTTTTGTTTGATGCGCCAATTAAGGAGTTGTTCAGCAGGACTATATATATTTTTCCAAGGGCACCGACATTGGTAGTCGCAGAGCTAATTTTGCCACCGCATAATGGAAGCCCAGAAAGCTCATCAAACCGTCTGCCAGAAACGTTAAAAATTAAATATTTAAGGCATTTGTGACCAGGTGGTATATGTCCAAAGTAGATGCAACTTTTCACTCCTGCAGTGTACGCAATTATAACCATGGATTTCATTCATTTATGTGTATCATGTTATTTATGTGTTGCCAATATATCATAGTTTCAAAAGAGCCTTCTGGTTTTTTTTTATACTGTTAAAGAATGTCACTTAAGGCGATGCGGCCCATATATCTGATATTGGTAAGTATGGAACCACACTGTCTACCCATCTCGTGTCCAACACTGACCACCACTGCTGGGTGTTTGCGTAGACGCAGGTGGCCAGGGCCCGAGCTTAGCCATGGAGGGCAGTTGCCTCCCAGAGAAATGTAGATTCATTACATGGTCAATGCTGTTACCTCCCAGAACAGCACCACAGCACGTAGCTTGCCCCCCCTCCCTTCCCCGACAGATAATAAAAGCTAGCGTATTCTCCTAGTGTCCGTTCATACATTTAAAATAAAATAAAAAAACAAAAAAGTAAAAACCTGTGTATAAGAACGCTGTATTTTTTCCAGTTAGACGGCTATAAAAAAAAAAAGGTTTTTCCCCAAAACAAATATATTTAAAAAATTGGTGTTTACTGGATAATTAGGGCGATTAGGTTCTTAAATAAGGTTTCTTACTTTGTTAAGAAAAAAAGGTGGCTTGTGCTGGTAAGAATATTGGGTGGCGGATCATTGTTTTATATCAAATATTTCATAAATAATATGTCTAAATGACTGGCAATCTAGACAAATACAAACCCTATCTATGTTCTTATTTCTTTTTATGCCCTTAAATAGAGGTATAATAGACCACCAAGACTTGTTTAGTTAATTTTATGAATTTAAGTGTTACAGCTGAATTTTAATTCAATAAGAACGCTGTTTCAAATTTGAGGCTACAACAGGTTCTATGTCAGGCGGTCTAAATGGGAAATCTTAGCCTAACAGGTTCTATATTCACTAGTTCTTATACGCAGGTTTTTTACTGTAATAGTAGGTATGTAGCGTGCCTAAGTTACACTGAGAATGCATATGCGGTCATCAGATGCGCAGATTTTTATGACATCTGCGCAGGGCTGACGTCTGCGCGTTGGCTGCATGGTTCATCGTTGTCGTGCCGGTCTGTTGCCAGGCAAATGCAGACGAACGCTGCCGTGTTCGTCGGAGGGCGAGGTGCTGGCAGGAGGGATCCGCGGCGTCAACGAATCTTCAAGACTGGAAGATCTCAAGGTGAGGGGCGCGGGGTCGAGGTTGTGGCGGGATAGATACAGGGTTTTCGAATTTTGGCTGAAAATACTAGTGACAGCAGGACTACCACTTTCTGAAGTTAAGTGGTTCTGCAACAAAAGTTTGTGGTCTGCTATTTAGCTAGAGTCGAGTAACAAAATATGTACTATCAAAAATAATCCATTGGCATCACACATGACATAGTAACATGTAGAAGTTGGTCAAATAATATATTTCAAACTCTAGGAATGTCTGGGGGGAGCTTTCTGGGAAAAGGTTTTACTTTCGTTTTTTGCCTACCCCAGTCCTCGTACCCCATGCATAGATCAATGCTGCGGCACATCCGCAAAGTTACAAGTGCCCTAGAATCTTGAATGAAATAGAAGAAATATACAGTTTACAGTTGCAATTTTTTTTTTTTTTTTTTTTTTTTTTTTTTTTTTTTTTTATTTTTTTTTTTTTTTTTTTTTTTTTTGTTTTTATATTTTTTTTTTTTTTTTTCTCTTTTTTTTTTTTTTTTTTTTTTTTTTCTAGATATCTAACTAAATAAAAAATAGTCACTTCTGGAACGTAAAGAAAAGTGACGCATTCAGTTATACGAGCTTTTGATTACGTGTGTGTCAGGTGTCACTGGTTTGTGCCCTGCACTCCCGGGCTTCGATAACCCTGCGACATATGAACTTATTTGTTCTGCGGTCCATAAATCACACTGGCTATGCCTAGCACTGCCGCAATAGTTCTTTGACTGTCCAGCGAGGTTTTGTGCGTGTGCGATCATCGTTGAGGGAGTTCATGCCTGCGGCTCTAGATGTTTGGACACCCCGTCTACGTTCAAGAACCGGAGCGTATTAGAATGCGCTCACCGTTTACAAGTCTGTCTAAACTGCCATTGCAGATAAAACCGCTAAGTATATCAGCGTAATATGAGGCGGAAAAGTGGCTGGTCAGGAGGACGCGCAGTTTCGTAGAGTTGGTGCCGAAGGCCAAAAACTTGGTGCCTCGGCTTCCGGGTCGGCACTAATTTCGAACGCTGGTTAGGATACTAACTTTAGGGTAGTAGATTGTGGATCTACTAGGCCCGCTTACTCACCTCTACTAGCACGCAGGGCTCCCATAGGCGGCTGGTCGAGTCGCGTGGGGTAGGTGCGGGAGGGGGTTGCAGGCCCCCTCCCGCAAGGGGTATGGGGGTCTCCCCAGAAAAATGTTTTAAAATTAGGAAGCCAAACCGCCTGCATTCTGAGTCTATCTGAGTGAAAATTATGGTTTAAAAAAGAAATTTTGACACATTTTCATTTTCATTTTTGTTTTATATTATCTACAATCGACTCCTTAAGGCAGCGCGCGAAAGACTTCATGTGAATTGACCTAAAGTCACTAGAACTGACGAATGGTAGACTAAGAAAAACGTAAAATCAGCAGTGCATATGTACATACAGTACAAGACGCCCTAAAAATCGACTAGCCCGTGCGGGCTAGCAATTGATGGCAGCAATTTTGGTAAGCCCAAAACACAACTTTACTAGCGCCGGGCAGGCCGGGCTATCGGCTAGCGTTAGTGTCGAACACTGGGTGTGGTGAGCACTGTGGCTGATACGTGCGAAGGAGCGGGCAATGGCCAGCACTACGGGGTGTGGGGTGAAGGGTGGTGGTTCTAGTGGATCCGTATTAGGGCTTCTGGCGAAAATAGCGCTGACTCGTGTTATCAACCATCATCAATGAAACGAATATTTTATGTGGTGAGTGACCGTCATTGCAAAGGATCTGCAGTCTGCCGCTCTGTGGCTAGAAGTCACGTGTTGAACCGCTGTTTATGGTTGTATCTATACATAGATATATTATAGTTTATCATATATTGTATGCCGTGTGCGTGCTA
>NW_014577184.1:45033-58309 GCF_000485595.1 Priapulus caudatus | reverse complement strand
CATCTAGCGGATCACTATCTCTCCCATGAGACGCTGAAATACTTATTACTATTTAAATACTATTAGTATTACTATTAGTATACATCCGTTGACAGGTTTTAACACTGCCGCATGCCGCTATCCTAAGTCAAAGCGTCGGGAGGAGTTTCCGTTCCAGAAAAGCGCGGGTAGTAAAATGCGGAACAATCGGCGTTAATGTGTAGTGTGAAGGGGCTGCTTCAAACGGATCGTAGGTGGTTAGGAAAGACTTTCTAGAGCATGCATTGACCATAATTTTAAATGTATCATAGTGTCATGTCACTCAGGGTCATTTCCCATTTCCGGTGCTGTATTCCCTGCCTACGTGTTGCACGTTCTCGGACACAAAGAGTTGACGCGACCTGGCGTAGTGCAAGGAGATAAACGACATGCCAGATGGAGACGGGACTTACTAGAGAAAGCGTTGCCGAAAGGAGATGTTGATCCCTAAGCGCTGAAGCGCCCACAGAATCTTTCGACGCAGTTCCCGGCAGGCGCCGCACCCAGGGAACGTCCTACGACAGTATTGCCAGCCGCTTGGCAGCTATTGGATATCGTGCGGGCCGAATGAATTGGCGATCGGGATCAGGCCAGCGACTGGATCATAGCTGCCAAGCGAACAGTTCCGCAATTTTAGTGGGGGACACAGAGGGTAGACATTTGGAGACGTCAACAGTGTTGACTTGTGTATAAAAAACTGTAACGAGTAATCTGGGTTCGTAAACCGAGCTGTGTTCACGCGAAATACAGAAAGACGTTCCGAATTTCTGAATTCGGCGAACCTTGCCCAGTAAATGGCAAACGGCGGGTGTCAGAATCACGAAACCCTACCGGCGCTCTTCGCGCCCCAAAAACGCTGCAACGTTTTGCAACCGTTCCAATGGCGAGGCTTTCGCTACGGTGGAGCTTGGAAGCCATGATGCGTGCCGCCTGCCGCGCCGCCTGATAGCCCATAGGGACTGGCCACTCTCTCGCACCTCTCGGCTTAGCTGAGTCACTCTCAATGGCTAATCGAGGTGGGGGAGCGAGTTCCTAGTCTATAATAGCCTTTGCCACCTCGCAACCTTCTTTGAAAGGAAGGTAGGCCTATACTTAGAAAACATTAACAATTTCGTAGTACAATTAGATTTCGGTATTTATGTAGATTATTATTTTATTGGAAACGTTCAAGTGACTGTGTCTAGTATAGGGCCTGCGCGGGTAATTCTAACCTAGCAAGGCACGCTTTTTGCCTAGTCGCCCTTATAGTAGAGTAGTAGTACTAGTGTTCAAGGGAAGAGAACATGGCTCCCATATTATTATTGGGCCCCAATGTTGGCAATGTGGGCAATAAGAAACAATTTCATTTACATCAATATAAATATAATATTATATCAATAATAATAGGTTAGATTATGGTTAGGGCTTCGGTCATTATTAGTAAGCTTAATTTACTATTAACAGGAGTTAGTCATTATTTACTATTCTTTAGCTTCTGCGGTCCTGGTATTACTGAGTACTAGTACGTGTAGTAGCTGCTGACTAACTTGAGTAGTATCTACTACTAGTACTAGTAGTAGTACTTAAGTGAGTAATTATTGTAACATTGTACTTGTAGTATACAAGTATTCGTAGCCGTAGGTGTGGAATGTAATTACCAGTCTTAATGCTGCCGTAGTGGCTTCAGTCTAAAAAACTGATATCAGTTGTGCTGTAGTTGCGCTTTGATCTTTGCTGCCAGTGGCTGGTCATTATGCAAAAACGGCCCAAACGGGGGTAGAGAGGAGCATGCGAGCGCGGGGTCAATAGGTTCAGAAGGAGAAGCGAACATGGGCTACGATAATGAAAACGCCGACGTACAATTCGAGTTAGACTGCGCTTACGGACGTTAATTCGCCGGCAAGTCTGTTTCGCTACACTAATAGTTATAGTTAGGTGGAGCGTGTGAAACTCCTGGACCGCGGCGCGGGGCAAGTCTCAGGAAATTTTCTGGTGCGAAAATGCCTCGACAGAGAGCCTCGTGGCGCGATCTTATGGGGCCGCCGATATGTACGAGAATAACTCATGGCGTTAAATTAAATAAATTAGAAATCGCTTTTATAGAAAAAAACCAAACGCCGCACCAAATAACAAAGTACGAATTACGACCCATTGATTTATTCTCGCACTACGTGCAGAGACGAAAGGCGTTCTTGGCAATGGCCACGAGGTGCTCAAATTGGACCGATTATACGGGCTTTATCCTATACCAGAAGGGCTTCGTGTTAGAAAGTATTCTTAAATAGGGCAGCGATGAAGTCATTGTGTTCGCCGCTGCGCGGCGTTTGCGGCGCTTCGGCGCGTATATCCGGCTGCAGATCGTCAGGCAGAAGAGACCGCGATACGCAAAGATGGGCCTTGCCCGCAAAAGATGCGTTGTTCCCGGGACCGCCGGAAAGCGGTTAAAGCCGCGCACTTCCGCGGACTGGGCGCACTGCGGGCCGTATGCTATGGCGTTAATAAGCTCCCCGCTATACACATTTCGCGCGCGAAGGAAGGAGCTGCCGCGCGCTGAAGCGTTGTTAGCGGGCAGGCGTAACATCGCGGAGTTTTGGGACACGCTACATCCTTCGGCTACATCGGGCTTTCAGAGGGAGTGGGTTTTCCGTTATGGATGACACGGTTTGTACATTCCTCGCGTCGTTACCGTCGAACCTGCCGTATTTTTCGTACTTATCTTGAGCGTGTCTCCACTATCTTCTCTCTTTCTCGCACTCCCCGCAGTCTGTCTCTCTCTCTTCTCTTCTCGCTCTCGCTCGACTCTGCCGCCAGGGTTATGTGCATATATATATGGATATTGAAAAGTTTTGCGCAACGGTTAAATGCACAAAGTTTTGCGCCGTTTAATGTTAACATTCGTCAGACCTTCAGACCGCCCGCACTGATTCTGCTTGCTGGCAGCTAGCACATACGGCGCTGTTTTCGAATTCTGACGCCACGCGCGGCGGCGTTTTTGCCAGAGAACATTAGTGCCAATTCTCAGTCTAAACAAAACATCAATCAACGTGGCTTAGACCAATGTCATGAACGTATCGTGTGAAACCACATGGCCTACGATATTAAAAGCCCCAAGTAGACATGTCGTACGGACTTCACTCAGCCAACTTATGCGTTGGCCTATTACTGAAGTGGTTACGCTAGCGTGTTGAACGTGCTGGCACGCGCGGCAGTCTAGCGTCCATCGAGCTGAGCGGGTATTTTAAAAAAAACTTCGGAAATGGTACGTAGCATGGACTCGTTGCGCCATCTATGGGCTTCGCCGATAACTTCAATTAATGTCAGGGCATGACTCCAGCGAAAAGGGAAAAATTATTTTTATACACATAAAACGACGCGCGCAACAAGCAAGTAGCAATTACGCCATGATTTTGAATTTATTCTCGCCCTACGTGCATAGTCGGAAAGGCGGATTCTGGAAGCGCCAGACTGCTCAATTGACGAAACAGGCCGATCTGACAAACCCGTTAAGTGTATTGACAGAGCAGCGAATTCGATTAAAAGGCGCCATGAGGGAGTTGGGCGCTTGTTCGCGCTTCGCGCGGATCGGGCTGCAGCACTGTCGAGATAACAAGATGCGGAGTTTACCCGCACATCCGGGCTCTCGCGGAGATGCGAACTTACTGACGCAGAACATAGGTGCAGAACTGTCAGGGGTATTACTACGGTTTACCCGTACTGGATTCTGGATCTGGATAGTTTACTGCCGTAGCCACGGGTTACGTGGATATATAACGCAGAAGACATTCCGTAAGCGAATTAACGTCCAGGGATATAGTAGCCATGAGGGTGTGACTAGGCTTTGGTGCAGGTGGTAAGCCAGCGGTAGCTTCCCTTTTAGCCGAATGGCACTGAGGCGTGGTCACAGCCAGAGTTCCTTTGCGTCCTCAGTGTTTCTTTTACGTCGCATGGCTAGAATTTTCTGGGAGACGGCTACCGCCATTTTTCTACGTGGTATCGAGCCACGGGAGATTTTCACAGTCTCCAATGTTGAGAGCAGGTTTTTACACCTTGAGAAAATTCAATGACCCTGCCGGGGTTTGAACTTCGCAGCATTCATTGGACAGTGCATGACGCCTACACTGGCCAGCTGCCATTCATCCCATCATCCATGCAGCCCACCCCTACATGCCTACCGATCAGTACATCTATACGGCCACATCAAACTATTAAATTTAAATGATAGACTGCTTTACCATCAAAGTCTCGATTTTCTTTCCTTTCAAGCCTCCAAATCTCTCTGCCAGAAAGCAAATAACTTGGAGGAAATTATTACTCTTGCTTTTCCGAAGGAGCCATTTCATGCATGTAGCGACACTCGCGGAGAAAATATCGTTTATAGAGGGCTGCGAAAACCCACACACAACGCCAGAGGACGTACGGAGTTAAGATGCGCTACCGTATTTGAAGCTTTCGAAGAGGGTCCAGCAAATGTTTTTACACGCGAAACAGTTGGTAATGATAGTATTTGTCATTTGACGTGCCTTTTCTGTGTGACAGCGTTTAACTTAACCGGAAATAATAGCAAAGCCGGCGTGATTTACTCATGATGTTACTACTACAGGCAGAATTATCAGAGTTTGTTGTAGCCGCGTGCGTTTCTTGTCCCAGCCACACCGGTACTGAGCCGGTTCGCAAGAATAGAGATGATGGTCCAGTACGTGATTGGATAGTGTGGATGACTTGTTAGTTGATAAGATAGCGACTGGACATCTTCCTCTATCCCTCGAGCCATAAATGGCAGCTTACCATATCACTCGGCTGCCCATATACTGCATAGGCTGTTACTCAACTACTGCTTTATTAAATCACGTGCCTTTTGATATCAGGACTCATGTGACTCGACACGCGCGCCGTGATTGGCTGCCACTCACGATTATCGCCGACAGCGGCATAGAAATTAGAACGATGTTCTTATTCTGCCGATCGCGAGTGATGATTTTTTCGCGCGATCTGGCCGGTCTTTTTGACGTACGATATTCAAAATCTTGTCGGCGACTAAGATCGTAAAGGGACATAAGCGGCGCCCGCCTTTTAGGGTTAGGGTTAGGGTTAGCGGAGTATGGCGTAGGGCAACTCCCTAGACTACCAGCGGCGAGCCCACCCACGTTAGTGACGTAGCGCGAGTACGGTCCGGCATATTAGATAGTACCGGATAACGCTTCCGGTATGCCGGAACCGTAACCAGCGCGTACGTTCCGGCAGTACCCATGCGGGTACATTAGACCCACTCAGCATACACTGACTTTACTGTTAGTGTTAGTAGTTAGTTGTTACTGTCAGTACCGTCAATAGTTATCACTTACTCTGTACTTAGTATCAAAGGATATTTAAGGTCATAAAATTTTCAAAATCAAAAGCCGAAATTTTACAACCGTTATATTTGTAGCACTTTGTAGTATATTGTACCACTGGCAGCAAGACAAGCCCGCCGTCAGTACACACGCGGCCAGACTATGATTAACATACATGTTGGGTGCCTAACTCGCCGCACATGTTTCCACACTCACAGATTTTATATATCAGTTACACGTCCAGGTGTTCCTGCAGGTGACGCCACTTTCAACGATCGTTGCGAATCGCGGAAGACTGCTGAACAAGCTACACCCGCCATTTATGACAAATCGCGCCCGGCCAGAATTTAACGCTTCAAATCACAGAAATTCCGTCAAAGTATACATGCGGATAATGATCCTTCGGATGCCTACCAGCGCAACGGGCGCATGGCCAATGCGTGGCCGGCTTCGATTGTGTCAAAAATGGCGTGGTGTAAGCATTCTTCAGCGGTGTTCAGCGTCTTCCGCGATTCAACGATATTGCCGAAAGTTGGCGTCACCTGCATGGGAACACCGGAGTTGTAACTGATTTGAAAACGGTGAGTGTGGAAACCTGCGGGGCGAGTTAGGCACTATGTTGTTATAAATAGTTCAATGGCACGTGTGTGCTAGTACTGTGCGAGCTTGTTTCTTGGCTGGCGCGATTGTATGTGTCTTATTCTATAAGTCTTTATTTTGTGCTTGATAATTGTGTTTGCATCTAGCATTGATTAGTCTGTGCATGTTGGTGTCATGCATATTTTTTATCGCAGTTTATTTCATATTTTATGTTATTTAGTGATATGTGCTGTTGGTAACTCACTGCGTGTGTACATGACGTGTGGGCAGCTGTAACAGTACAGGGGTCATCATATGTTCATTTAAGGAACGTGATAAAGTTATACTGTTGCTTCGATATGTGCTTAAGGAGTTGTTAACACTTGTCATTTTGAGTTTGGCCTCAGAATTAAGAAATTATTGCACTGATGTCTACGTCAATTGAATTGAGTGAGATGTGCTTCAGTAAGTATTGTTTAAAAGTTGTAGTAACCAGAATGAACATAGAAATGAACTGCCATTTAGATGCTACTTATATTTTCCTGGACTTGAAGTGAATACATGACTAAGGTTAGCATAGGAAAAAATATCTTTCATTCACTCTGGTTTTAATTTCTTCAAATCTATCCTATAATTACCACTATTATTTTGCTCTGCCAGAATGGACTGCGTGTGAAAAAAATGATTTTTGCGTAGCAGATGTGTCGCCTTAGATATTTTTGCCAGACATAAGCTTTATATTTCGATCGCCGCTTAGCCATTTCAGCAATCATTAGCCGGACCTGCGGCATCCCAGCACACACAAATGTAGACGGGAGTGAGGCGGGCAAGCAGCCACCCCGAAGACAAGCAAGTGTGCGTTGCCGATCCATTGTATATTCCTAATATTATTACCGATAATTGCACATTGGTTTAACCAGTTACTCAATTAGCTAGAAATTTAATAAAAGGATAATTTATTAATAATTAATAACGATATTAGTAAGAACATATTTACTAATTAGTAATTATTATGATGCTATTTTCATTGTAAAGGCCTGTTGGTATTGTAAACTTATACGACGTAAATGTTCTAGTGATGTTATGCTTTTACAAGGGTTTCTTTACGAGGTTGAAATGAATTTTTCTTGCCACGACGATGGTAGCTACTCAATGCCGTAGGTAGGCACTATGCACCATTCATGCTATTTACACGACCGTGACAATGATAGGTTGTAAATTGAGCGATTAATGATTTATCCGATGTTCAGATGCGTAACATGGTCGTTGGTTAATACAGTACACATGTATAAGTTGTCTTTCTATGCTAGTATGAGGCCTGTATATCTTACCTACACTAATATACCTTGCTCCACTAATTACACGGCCTACCTACACTGATACACCTTGCATATACTTAATTCACCTTACCTGAACTGATAGACCTTAATATACTTATACCTTACCTATACAACAGTGTTTCCCGCATTGACACGAGCAAGCGCGGGGCCGCCTCGCTCAAATTCTCAGCGACCACATAGAAATCTTGTCAAAACACACCTCCGACGCTGTCGTAAATCAGGTGTTCTTTCATAGAAAACAATGCTTTAATGCACCAAGAATAGGCTTAGAATGCAACCAAGATTGCACATTTTTCCAAGAAACTTTGCCCCAGGCCCCTCTAGCTGGGCGAGCACTTCGGACTCCTCGCTTTGCTAGGACCTCGAAAACGTGCAAACACACCCAAAAAATTATGCATCTCACAGGATTTTTCGGCCAGGGGGAAACACTGTTATATTAAACATATACTTCCACCTTATCTCAACAGATATACCTTACCTATACATACTAACCTTATTACACTGATACAATACACCTGACAATAAAGTGATACATCTTACCTAGATACAATATACTTTACACTTTACATCAACTGGATACATCGTCTAATTTCATACACAGTCACCAGTTACTTATACCTAAAGGCTCTACTATACCTATTACTACACAGGTCTATAGTTACACCTTATAGTACGATAGCGTATATATTGATGTACACCGTACCTTATTTCCAGTGCTTTCTTAAACTATTCAGTGCCCTTTCACCCTCGAGTCTTATATCACAAAATTTCATTTCACCCGTGACTAAATTTCCTTATGTTTTTGGTTAAGGTTTAATTCACCTAAAATAATTTTATTTCAACCCTGAGTGACGAATCATCAGTTTAAGAAGCATTGCCTTATGAATTCATATTTTATCTGTGTGTTTAAATCCTAAGAAAATTATCTTACTTAATTTCTTGGATTAAACAAGATAGAATATTGAATTCTCATAGTTTTTCAACGAAATCAGATGAACTTATTTTATTCTTAAGCATTGCCTTACTTTACTGTACTGCTGCTGGCAGGCCGCGCGGCCCGGACTTATGGCCATCACGACCACCACATACGACGCAGTGGTTTGTCGGAGCCGGTGGGCAGGGTTTGCGCGCTGGATTCGGCCTCGCATCGAGGGCTACAAGACGGCGATCAGTCACCAAGCTGTTTCCCCACGCGTTCGCACCACGGTCGCCGCGCAGGTATTGCTGCCAAGGGGGCACGAGTGGCGTGACTTAGGGGGGGTGCTTAGCGCGACTTGCGGCCTCGATGTTTGAAAAATCAAATACACAGGGGTCGGGGCCGATTTAGGCCCCCCGAAATTGCCAAAAGAAGCCCTGGAAATGCCCAAAAGAGCCCCCCCGTAAATTTGCAATAGAGTTCAGATGCAAACCAAAATTTTTAGGCAGTGCTATTTTCATGGCACGCCGAGCCTTGAAAAGTACCCCGAAAAATAAGATTATATTTTTTTCCTGCTTGCGCTAGTAGTACGTGACCTTGAGTGGCGTAGTAGAAGGGGCAATTCGTCGTCAGGGTGCTGACCGCTTTGGCTGTGCTGCCGGAGTGGTGAGGGTGCACGGGGGAGAGTAAGCGCGTAAAACAGCCCTCTGTTAAGTTGTCACGAGCCGTTTTGGATAATTATCCCGCCTGAAGGTCTACCGCCGGAGACAAAGCTAGTCGTCTCGTTGCTAACTTATTGAGGTTAGTAATATAGTATCGAGTGATAAGCTTGTTGGGTCCATGTCGGGTTAGCCGTGGTTGATGCTGTATCACTGGTGAGTTTCATCTGTAGTGATCCGATTCAAAACTCCGCCTACACAGTTAAGCGTCAGCTTAAGGTCCTTCCTTGCAAAGCCTCAGAGCTGTCAAAGGTTAGACTTGGCTGGCAGAGGAGCGTCGTTCCGTCATGTTTCTGCCTACAATCCCCCAAACCTGGCCTCGCTGGTGGGAAGCTGCACAATCGGAAAGTCGCGTAGCGAATCTGTAGCGGAACAATGCACTATCAGGTATTGCGTGCAATTATTCATAGTTTATCGCTGTAAGCTTTTAGCGGTGTGCAGCCCGCTGCGCAGCCGAATTCGTAATTTTTGTGAATGGAAATGTGGCAGTATTCAGGTTTACTTATCAAGTGCATCCTGAAAAGCTCATCAGGAGACTCCCATTTGTATCAGCTTGGCTATGATTCATGGCAGTATCGAGTGTTTTTATTCTTGTTTAAATCTTTTCTTGTGCTTCGTTGTTCTTGTTTCTGCCCAATCGAACATCATAAACATGTAACACAAACGTTGTCAAGCCTCTGGTGGGTGCCAATGATAACCCTCAGTAGGAACGTGGAGCATTATTGAGCCAAGTGTTGCGGTGCTGCTACTATTAAATGTCAAATGTTTTTTTTCCAAAGTGTAACTGCTACATGAAATTTACAGCTCTCTGTCTCAGTTGCCTGCTTGTGCTGCCTGCAGCCTGCAGCTAAGTTTGGAATGCTATAATACTGGTGACGGGTGTTTGTGCAACGTTTACGGATGTCTGTCGTGTCTGATGGATGCCTGACTCAAACTTATTTTTTTATTGTAAGCGGAGAATCAATGGCAGCACTGCGAAACATGGAACCAGATAATTGGGATGGCACATGTAAGTGTATTGCATCACACATGTAATTTTAGATGCTATGCCTCACACATGTATTTACAATCGCCTCGTGTTAGCAATATTTATAACCTATGTTGTTCCAGTTGAACGTAGATGTAAACATGCGTAAATGATATTTCAGTGAATTAAATGTAAATTGTGCTATGATCGCCGATTGCCCATATAACGTTCTCTTACCTACCATACCTGACATAGATGTGTGCAATTAATAACTACCAAAATAAACAAATCACTTTGAAAAAATACAAAAAATATTTTACGTAATATGATTTTTTCGTAATAAAATTTGTTGTTATTTCGTATGCTCACTGTATATAGTAATTGCTTATTAGCGGTATGACACCGTTTAAAAAGGATCTGACTGGTGGGTGACCAGAACCTATCCACTTACATGTGTGAAGAAGCTCCAAAGGCCGTGTCTTGAGGTATATGACTATGTGCGCAGTGCATGTGTGGGTTGTGCGATCGTGTGCTGTGTGCGTGTGCATGTGTAATGTGGGTGTCGTGTGGCGTGCAATGAGCGAGCATAGTGTACACCATAATGGTTTGCGTTTGGTATTGCGTTGCAAGTGTGGCCTGACCATGTTTTGTTTGAGAAAAGTATAGCGTCAGACCATTATATAAGGACATAACCAAGGAATACTTGGCAAGAGTCCATTACAGACGTGACCGTAAGCTGGGTTTACACTTATTGGAAAATTTCTACTCATGGAAAAAACGTGTCAAGTGTCCATTGCAGGCAGGCGTGTCATATGCTATAGCGGTGGTTTTTGCTGTAGAAAAGCCACTTCAAGATAAACAGAAAAATCTTCCTCTATAGCCCATGCCTACTAGAAAGCCACTCAAGATAAACAGGAAAATCTTTTTCCTCATATAGCCAGCTTACTAAAAGAAAACACCACTCAAGATTAAACAGGAAAACCTTCCTCTATAGCCAGGCTACTAGAAAAGTCCCGTAAAAATATTGTTTGCCCTTTGCAGTGCGAACCACGTAGCGCATTGAGCGAAGTGTTATATTTATGAATATATATTGTATCTAATATTGTTTTTGTTTTAATATTTAATATTGTATTTGTTAAAATTAATATTTAACATTGTATTTATTAGCATAAGGTTTGATAAAACGCCACATTTTTGCAGCTGGAGAAACTACGGCATGCCGTTCAGTCGGGACGGACGATGGCAAGATCTACCAGAGAGCTTTCGGTGGCCAGAGTCTGGACTACGGGCAAGGGCGGGCCAGGCCCACAGGTGTGCGGCCGTCGCCGACAGGACTGGCCACGCCCTGCTTCACACGCTCTACGGCAGGGTACGTACCGTCGTACCGTCTTCATGTGTTGAGTGGTTCCCTGCCAGTGTTCCCTGCCATTCTATGATCTTCATGTGATCGAGTGTTCTGCCGGTTCCTTGCCATTCTATGATATTCGTGTGTTGAGTGCAGATTCCACTGCTCGATGTTCCCTGCGCCATTCTATGATCTTCGGTGTGTTTGAGTGGTTCCCTGCCAGGTTCCCTGCCATTCTATGATCTTCATGTGTCGGAGTGGTTTCCTGCTCGTGCTTCCTGCCATTCTATGATCTTTCGTGTGTTGAGTGAGTTCCTGCCGTGTTTCCTTGCCATTCTATGATCTTCACGTGTTCGAGTGTGTTTTCTGCCGTGTTCCTTGCCATTCTATGATCTTCATGCTGTTGAGTGCGTTCCTCCCCGTGTCCCTGCCCATTCGTATGATCTGTCGTGTGTTGAGTTGGTTCCTGAACCGTGTTCTCTGGCCATTCTAGATCTTTGTTGTCGAGTGGCGTTCCCTGCCCGTGTCCCTGCCTTCTATGATCTTCTGAGTGTTGAGTACGGACCTACCTTACAGCTGACTTATCTATTGACCCTACCTTACAGCTGACTTATCTATTGACCCTACCTTACAGCTGACTAACCGTTGACCCTACCTTACAGGTGCCTTATCTGTTGACCCTACCTAACCTTACAAGTGACCTGTTGACCCTACCTTAGTGATGACTTACCTGTTGGGTGGAACTGCACGAATTCCATGTCCTCGTTGTCTAGGCCAGCGCGAGCCGTCATGGCGGTGCCGTCGCCCGTACATGTGTGAGCACCAGTGCATGAGAAATACGCTCGTCCGTATCCACTGCAATATTTGATACATAGCTAAATAAACAGACAGTCATATAGATAGATAGTTACACAGACAGACATACAGACTGGCAAACAGACGACAATGACAGACAGACAGGTGGTAGATTTCAATGACTTCTTAGGAAATCATTATAATAACACATGCGTAATAACAGTGTTCGAAATAAGGGCTATCCGTTTGTCCTCACTTGTCTATTTCCACGGAGGACAAGTAGACCTGTCCAGTAGCTTGTCCAGCGCAACTTTTTAGAGCAATTTTTCATCATTTTCTACCATCACCTCAACTTTGTTAAGACAAGTAATACTTAAAATAAATAACTGTGCTTCTTTGTGTTCTTTCAAGTTTGGTGCATAATTTGAACTGTTAATGAACTGTATTAAAGTTACAAAGTAAGATAGTGGGTTTAACATTTAATTTGATTAAATGTATTACACATTTACTATACTTCTATGTTATTAATCTGTTAATCAAGACAAGCAAAAATTTTGAAGGACAAGCAAAAATATCTTGTAGCTTGTCCATCGGACAAGCAAATTTGTCTTCCTTATTTCAAACACTGAATAATATCTATAGATAATACAAACAACACACATAATAATAATATAACAGACGTACTGATAATAACAGCTAATTTTCCATGACTTTCCAGCGCAATAGCTTACGCGTATTTTCCAGACATGGAAAGCGGCACTTTCAATTTCCCGGACCACCAGCTTTCCACGTACGTGAACCGCCGTGCAACACACCCGAGTAACACGCTCACCCCGCCGCGATGGCCTTCCCCTCTCCCCCTCGCACGTACCCCTCTCCCTGCCACTATTCCCGTCTTCCTACCATGACAGCGTTCCCCTCTCCCTGCCACGACAGCCTTCCCCTCTCCCTGGCCCACCCCCATGCCCCCTCGCCCTCGCGCGCACCCCTCACCCTCGCACGCTCCCCTGGCAGCCCCCTCACCTTCTCCCCGGCCCACCGCCGCGCCCCTTCGCCCTCGCGCACACCCCTCACCCTCGCACGCACCCCTGGCAGCCCACTCACCCTCTCCCCGGCCCATCCCCGCGCACCCACGGCCTCGCGCGCACCCCCTCACCCTCGCACGCACCCCTGGCCGCCCCCTCACCCTCTCCCCGGCCCACCCTCGCGCCCCCTCGCTCTCGCGCGCACCCCCTCACCCTCGCACACACCCTTGGCCGCCCTCTCACCCTCTCCCCGGCCCACCCTC
>NW_014577184.1:37910-42148 GCF_000485595.1 Priapulus caudatus | reverse complement strand
GTTAACGACAACCTCATACCTGCCCTCAGCGTTAACGACAAACCTCATACCTGCCCTCGCATTAATGACAAACCTCATACCTGCCCCTCATGTTAACGACAAACCTCATACCTGCCCTCAGCGTTAACGACAAACCTCATACCTGCCCTCGCATTAATGACAAACCTCATACCTGCCCTCACGTTAATGACAAACCTCATACCTGCCCTCGCGTTAATGACTAATCTCATACCTGCCCTCGCGTTAATGACAAACCTCATACCTGCCCTCGCGTTAATGACTAATCTCATACCTGCCCTCGCGTTAATGACTAATCTCATACCTGCCCTCGCGTTAATGACTAATCTCATACCTGCCCTCGCATTAATGACAAACCTCACACCTGCCCTCACGTTAATGACAAACCTCATACCTGCCCTCGCATTAACGTTAACGCGAGGGCAGGTATGAGATTTGTCATTAACGCGAGGGCAGGTATTAGGTTTGTCATTAACGCGAGGGCAGGTATGAGGTTTGTCGTTAACGCGAGGGCAGGTATGAGATTAGTCATTAACGCGAGGGCAGGTATGAGGTTTGTCATTAACGTGAGGGCAGGTGTGAGGTTTGTCGACAAACCTCATACCTGCCCTCGCATTAATGACAAACCTCATACCTGCCCCTCATGTTAACGACAAACCTCATACCTGCCCTCAGCGTTAACGACAAACCTCATACCTGCCCTCAGCATTAACGACAAACCTCATACCTGCCCTCACGGATCTCAATGGTCATCGAACGCGAGACGACGTCGCGGGAGGCGAGGTCCTTGGCGGTGGGAGCGTATCGCTCCATGAACCTCTCTCCCTCACTGTTGACGAGGTAACCTCCCTCACCGCGGCTGCCCTCGGTGATGAGGCACCCCGCGCCGTAGATGCCTGCGCACCGATAAAAACAACACAGACTTATTAGACCAGAATTATTTTTCACGTTAGAAAATAACCAACCTATTTTTACAAATTACTAAATTCGTTAAAAGTTTTCGAAAAATTTATATTAGTAATTTAATATTAAATAAATATTAATAAATTGAAGTAACAAGAAATCTAAATTTGATCAAAATTATCATTTCATGCCTCAGTAAATCCTGCAAACGCTGCAGACCCTGCTAGACATCGCACCAATACCGCTACATCACTCTCTATCCCAACTAAATTGGATGCGTGGCCACTTCTACAAAACTCAGAATACTCCTTCGAAATTCAAAATCTAGAACGCATTTGTTACCAATGGGATTATGCATTATTTTTCACACCTCAGCTGACCCTACCTTATCTTGACTTATCTGTTGACCCTACCTTACAGCTGACTTACCTCCTGACCCTACCTTACAGCTGACTTATCTATTGACCCTACCTTACAGCTGACTTATCTATTGACCCTACCTTACAGCTGACTTATCTATTGACCCTACCTTACAGCTGACTTATCTCCGTAAAAATATTGCTTGCCTTTGCGGTGCGAACCACTAGCGGATTGAGCGTAGTGGTATATTACTGAATATATATTTATCTAATATTGTGTTTTGTTTTAATAATTTTAATATGTAGTTGTTAAATTAATATTAAACATTTATTATTAGCATAAGGTTGATAAAACGCCACATTTTTGAGCTGGGATGAGAACATACGGCATCCGTCAGTCGGGACGTGACGATGGCAAGATCTTACCAGAAGCTTTCGTGGTGCCAGAGTCTGGACTATCGCAAGGGCGGGCCAGCCCACAGGGTGGCGCCGTCGCGCAGGACAGTGGCCACGCCTGCCTTCATCACGCGTCTAACGGCAGCGTACGTACCGTCGACTGCCGCTCTCATGGTTGAGTGGTTCCGGCCATTGTCCCTGGCCATTCTATATCTTCCTGTGATCGAGTGGTTCCTGCCGGTTCCTTGCCGATTCTATGATATTCGTGGTGTTGAGTCGTTCCCTGCTCGTGTTCCCTCGCCATTCATGATCTTCGTGTGTTTGAGTGGTTCCCTGCCAGTGTCCCTGCATTCTTATGATCTTCGATGTGTCGGAGTGGTCTGCTCGTGCTTCCTGCCATTCTATGATCTTTCGTGTTGTTGCGTGGTTCCTGCCGGTGTTCCTTGCCATTCTATGATCTGTCAACGTGTTCGAGGTGTTTCCTGCCGTGTTCCTTGCCATTCTGATGATCTTCATGCTGTTGAGTGCGGTTCCCTCCCGTGTCCGCTGCATTCCTATGATCTGTCGTGTGTGTGAGTTGGTTCCCTGAACCGTGTTCTCTGGCATTCTAGATTCTTTGTTGTCGAGTGTCCTGCCGCGTGCTCCCTGCCATTCTATGATGCTCTGAGTGTTGAGTAGGATTCCGCTGCCGTGTTCCTGCCTTGCCATTTCTATGATCTTCGTGTGTTGAGTGGTTCCTGCCCGTGTTCCTGCCCATTTTAGATCTCTTTGTTGTCGATGCGTTCCCTGCCCGTGTCCCTGCCATTCTGATGATCTTTGTGTGTCGAGTGGTTTCCTGCTCATGTCCCTGCCTATCTATTGATCTTCGTGTGTCTAGTGGTTTCCTGCCCGTGTTTCCCTGCCATTCTTATGATCTTCGTGTGTTCCTAGTGCGTTCCTTGCCCATGTTCCCTGCATTCTATAATCTTCGCTGTGTCGAGTCGCGTTCACTGCTCGTGTTCCTGCCATTCTATGAACTTCCGTGTGTCGAGTTTGTTCCATGCCCATGTTCCTCGCCATTCTATGATTGCTGTAGGTGCACGTGCAAACGAATGAACAGTTGGGCCGGGAATGGACTCGTTAATTGTTTTACTGTTTCCATGACGTATCACGGCCGAGCAGGCGCCGTGATGGGAATGTTAGTATGGAAATGCACATCGACCATTTTTGGCTGGAATGGGAATTCTCCGTCAGAATAGACATATGAACTTATATGGATACGAATTTGTAAATTAATTGTTGTATATCACAAGCGCAGTGTACAACTGGGATAACTTATAACCAACCCGCTCATAATTTTAAAATCTTTATAAAAGTTGTGCAGGCTTATATCCTTTGGCCAGACATAACAACACATTAACTTGGCCAGCATGGTATATTGCGTATATAGGTAATAAATCGGAATAATATAAAAATAATAGGCCGACTTCAACACATGTTATATATAGATTGTATAACAAATATATGGGAATGTATGTATTATAAAATTAAGCGGATAATAGGTTTTGAGATTTATTAAGATAAGATAGAAGAATAAAGATGAATTATAAGGAAACAGGAATATGTATGACATAAATGGAACAATACATGAGAACAATAACGGTTGCTAATTCGGACGTCGGACTCATGCCGCGAATCATGCTTGTCCTCCTGTCATGCTTGCATGTCACTGAAGTACGACGCACGTACTTCATCGAGCTACTTTGCGCTCGACCTCATCATGGATGCCGGCGAGTGCGTCCGGCGTGATGGCCGTCTGCTCGAGGACGGGACTCCTGCACCCGCTTCCGCTGCAAGAACACGATCCTCGCCACCGGCGGAGGGTGCAGGGCGTCGCGGCGAGCGAGGGGGCCTCAGAGGGTGGCCGGGGGAGAAGGTGAGGGGCGGCGCGGGTGGCGGCGAAGGTGAGGGACGTGTCGCGCGAAAGCGAGGGGGTGGGCCGGGGAGGGTGAGGGGGCGGCCGAACGAGTGCGTGCAAGGTGAGGGCGGCCGAGGGATGTTGCGAGGCGAGGGGGGTGCGCGCGAGAGGAGGGGGCGGCTGAGGGTGGGCGGGAGAGGGTGAGGGGCGCGGCACGGGTGCGTGCAGGGTTGAGGGGTGCGCGCGAGCGAGGGGCGCTCAGGGTGGGCGGGGGAAGGGTAGGGGCGGCGTGGGTGCGTGCAAGGTGAGGGGTGCGCCGGGATTCGAGCGAGGCGGGGCGGAGGGTGTGCGGGAGGGAGGGGGAGGGGGGGCGCCGGGGTACAATGGCAAGGGTGAGGGGACGTGCGAGGTGCGGGGGCGAGGCGGGTCGGGTGGGCGGGTGGGTGGGGTGGCCGGGAGAGAGGGTGAGGGGGCGCCTAGGGATGTGTGCGAGGTGAGGGGATGCGCGAAGAGGGCGACGGGGCTGGGGGTGGCCGGCGGGAGAGCCCGTTGTATTTTTTCACTGGTCAATGTTTTTGTGATATCTATAATATTATTCAGTGTTCGAAATAAGCGAAGACAAATTGGCTTGTCCGATGACAAGGCTACAAGGATATTTAATCTAG
>NW_014577184.1:31510-36441 GCF_000485595.1 Priapulus caudatus | reverse complement strand
GAGTGGCTTTTCTAGTAGCCTGGCTATAGAGGAAGGTTTTCCTGTTTATCTTGAGTGGCTTTTCTAGTAGCCTGGCTATAGAGGAAGGTTTTCCTGTTTATCTTGAGTGGGTTTTCTAGTAGCCTGGCTATAGAGGAAGATTTTCCTGTTTATCTTGAGTGGCTTTTCTAGTAGCATGGCTATAGAGGAAGATTTTTCTGTTTATCTTGAGTGGCTTTTCTACAGCAAAACCACCGCTATAGCATAGACACGCCTGCCTGCAATGGACACTTGACACGTTTTTTCCATGAGTAGAATTTTCCATAGTGTAAACCCAGCTTAACGGTCACGTCTGTAATGGACGTCTTGCCAGTATTCTTGAGTTAGTCTTATATAATGGTCTGACGCTATACTTTTCTCAACAAACATGTCAGGCCACACTTGACGCAATACCAACGCAACATTATGGTGTACACATGCTCGCTCATTTGCACGCACGCACCCACATATACACATGCACACGCACACACATATACACATGCACACGCACACACACACATAATCGCACACACCCACACATGCACGCGCACACAGTCATACCTCAATGACAGCCTTTGGAGCTTCTTCACACATGTAGTGGATAGCGTTCTGGTCACCCAGCCAGTCAGATCCTTTTACGGTGTCATACCTAATAAGCAATTACTATATACAGTGACATACAAATAACAACAAATTTTATTACGAAAAAATAGTAATTACCGGTAAAATATTTTTTTGTATTTTTTTCAAGTGATTTGTTTATTTTGGTAGTTATTAATGCACACATCTATGTCAGGTATGGTAGGTAAGAGAACGTTAAAGGGCAATCGGGATCATAGCACATTTACATTTATTCACTGAAATATCATTTACATGTTTACATTACGTTCACTGGAACAACAAGGTTATAAATAGTTGCTAAAACACATTGTAAATTACATGTGTGAGGCAAGCATCTAAAATTACATGTGTGAGGCAAACACTTACATGTGCCATCGCCAATTATCTGGTTCCATGTTTCCCAGTGCTGCATTGATTCCTCCCTACAATAAAAAAAAGTTTGAGTCAGGCATCCATCAGACACACAGACATCCGTAAACGTTGCACAAACACCGTCACACATATATAGCATTCCCAACTTAGCTGCAGCTGCAGCAGCACAAGCAGCAACTGAGACAGAGAGCTGTAAATGTCATGTACAGTTACACTTTGGAAAAAAAGACATTTGACATTTATAGTACAGCACGCAAACCTTGCTCAATAATGCTCACGTTCCTACTGAGGGTTACATCGCAACACCAGAGCTGACAATGTTTGTGTTACATGTTTATGATGTTCCTTGCAGAAACAAGAACAGAAGCACAAGAACGGATAAACAAGAATAAAAACACTCGATACTGCCATGAATATAGCCAGCTGATACAATGGGAGTCTTCCTGGATGAGCTTTCAGGATGACCTTGATAAGTAAACCCTGAATACTGCCACATTTCCTTCACAAATTACGATTCCGCTGCGCACGGCTGCACACCCTAACAGCTTACAGCGATAACTAATGAATAATTGCACGCAATACACTGCATAGTGCATGTTCCGATACAGATCGCACTACGCGACTTTCGATTGTCAGCTCCCACGCACGACCTCCTCTCCAGCCAAAGTCTAACCTTTAACAGCTCTGAGCTTTAGCAGGTAAGGACCTTAAGCTGACCTTAAACGTGTAGCGGAGTTCTGAATCGGATCACTACAGGATGAAACTCAGCAGTGATACAGCTCAACAGCGCTACCCTGACATGGGCCCAACAAGCTTATCACTCGATACTACTATTACTAACCTCTAAAATTAGCAACGAACGACTAGCTTTATCTCGCGGTAGGACTTCAGCGAGATAATTATCCAAAACGAGCTCGGTGACAAATTATACAGAGGGCTGTTTTACCGCGCTTCTCTCCCGCTCGTGCACCCTCACCGGCAGTCACAGCCAAGCGGTCAGCACCCCGACAACGACTTGCCCTTCTACTACGCCACTCAAGGTTACGTACTACTAGCGCAAGGTCGCGCTACGCCCCCCTAAGGTCACGCCACTCGTGCCCCCTTGCGGCACTCACCTGCGCGGCGACCGTGTGCGAACGCGTGGGGAACAGCTTGGTGATGATCGCCGTCTTGTAGCCCTCGGATGCGAGGCCGAATCCAGCGCGCAGACCCGCTCCACCGGCTCCGACAACCACTGCGTCGTATGTGTGGTCGATGATGGCATAGTCGCCGCCCGCCTGCCAGCAGCATCGTACAGTAAAGTAAGGCAATGCTTAAGAATAAAATAAGTTCATTGGATTTCGTTGAAAACTATGAATTCATATTTATCTTGTGTTAAATCCAAGAAATTAAGTTAAGTTAATTTCTTGGATTTAACACAAGATAAATATGAATTCATAAGGCAATGCTTCTTAAACTGGTGAATCGTTCACTCAAGGGTGAATAAAATTATTTTAGGGTGAATTAAACTTACCAAAAACATAAGGAAATTTAGACACGGGTGAATGAAATTTTGTGATAAAGACTCGAGGGTGAATGGCACTGAAATAGTTTAAGAAGCACTGGAGCAAGGTACGGTGCAAGTATATATACGTATCGGTACTTAAGGGGTAACTATAGACCTGTGTAGGTATAGGTATAGGTTAGCCTTTAGGTAACGATGAGTAACGATGAGGTGTATGAAATTAGACGAGGTATCAGTTGAGGTAAAGTGTAAGTATATGTATCTAGGTAAGATGTATCACTTTATGTAAGGTGTATGTATCAGTGTAGATAAGGTTTAAGTATGTATAGGTAAGGTATATCTGTTGAGATAAGGTGGAAGTATATGTTTAATATACAGTGTTTCCCCTGGCCGAAAAAATCTGTGAGATGATAATTTTTTGGGTGTGTTTGCACGTTTCGAGGTCCTAGCAAAGCGAGGACCGCAAGTGCTCGCCCAGCTAGAGGGGTCTGGGGGCAAAGTTTCTGGAAAAATGGTGCAATTTGGTGCATTCTAAGCTATTTTGGTGCATTATAAGCATTGTTCTATGAAAGAACACTGATTTACGACAGCGTCGGAGGTGGTGTTTTGGACAAATTTCTATGTGGTCGCTGAGAATTTGAGCGAGGCCGGCCCGCCTTGCTCGTGTCAATGCAGGGGAAACACTGTGTATAGGTAAGGTATAAGTATATGTAAGGTCTATCAGTTCAGGTAAGGTGTAATTAAGTATATGCAAGGTGTATCAGTGTAGGTACGGTGTATTAGTGGAGGCAAGGTATATTAGTGTAGGTAAGATATAAGGCCTAATACTAGCATAGAAGGACAAATTATACATGTGTACTGTATTAACAACGACCATGTTACCATTGAGACATCGGGATAAATCATACCGCATCATTTACAACCTATCATTTCACGGTCGTGAAATAGCATGATGGTGCCATAGTCCTGACCTACGCAGAGTAGTCTACCATCGTCGTGCAAAAATTCATTTCAACCTTGTAAGAAAGCCCTTGTAAAACATACATCACTAAACTTTACGTCGTATAAATTTACAATACCACAGCTTTACAATGACAATAGCAAATAATAATTAATAATTAGTAATAAGTACTTACTAATATCGTTATTAATTATTAATAAATTATCCATTTATTAATTTCTAGCTAATGAGTATCTGGTTAAACAATTGCAATTATCGGTAATAATAATTAGGAATATACATGGATCGCAACGCACCTTGCTTGTCTTCGGGGTGGCTGCTTGCCGCCTCACTCCGTCTACATTTGTGTGTAGCTGGGATGCCGCAGGTCGGCTAAATGATTGCTGAAATGGCACGGCACGAAATATAAACTTGTCTGCAAAAATCTAACGACAACATCTGCTACGCAAATCATTTTTCACACAGCAAGTCATTCTTGCAGAGCAAAATATGGTAATTATAGATAGATTTGAAGAAATTAAACAGAGTGAATGAAAGATATTTTCCTATCTAACCTTAGTCATGTAATTCACTTCAAGTCCAGGATAAATACAAGTACATCTAAATGGCAGTTCATTTCTATGTTCATCTGGTTACTACAAACTTTTAAACAATATTACTAACACATCTCACTCAAATTTCAATGACGTAGACATCAGTGCAATAAATTTCTTAAATTCTGAGGCCAAAACTCAAATGACAGTGTTAACAACTCCTTAAGCACACAAGCAACAGTAAACGTTTATCACTTCCTTATGATACATATGACCTGTACTGTTAACAGCTGCCACACGGTCATGTACACACCAGTGAGTTAGCAACAGCACATATCACAATGATAACATAAGAAGTATGATAAACTGCGATAAAAATATGATGACACTGCACCTATCCCTGGCTGATTGCGACTACCATTTACAGCACACAAAATTGCAAGACTTGTAGTAGTACAATACACTGGCAGCAAGAACAAGCCCGCACGTACAGCACACACGTGGCCATTGACTATTATAACAACATAGTGCCTAACTCGCCGCCGCAGTTTCCACAACTCACCGTTTTCAATCAGTTACAACTCCGGTGTTCCTGCAGGTGACGCCACTTTCCAACTATCGTTGGAATCGCGGAAGACTGCTGAACACCGCTGAAGAATGCTACACCCGCCATTTTTGACAATCGGCCCGCCAGAACGCACTAAAATCACAGAAATTCCTCAAATATACATGCGAAATGTTCCTTCGGATGCTACCAGGCAAACGGGCAGCATGCCCAATCGCTGGCGGCTGCGCTGATTGGCTGCAGCAAGTTTAACGTGCAGACAGGCTGCGCAACTACGTTTGTTGACATCGCGGGCGAGTCATGGCAAACGGACCCTCTCTCTCGCTCAGGGCTCGAATTAAGCGACGAGAAGGGCAA
>NW_014577184.1:776-25129 GCF_000485595.1 Priapulus caudatus | reverse complement strand
CTGGCTCTCTACAAAGGAGACTGTGAATCTCCCGTGGTTCGGATGACCACGTAAAATGGCGGTACCGTCTCCAGAACTTCTAGCCAATGGGGACGTAAAAGAACCACTGAGGACGCAAAGGAACTCTGGCTGTGACCACCCTCAGTGCCATTCGGCTAAAAGGGTAACTACCTGGCTTACCACCTCACCAAGCTAGGTCACACCTCATGGCTAGCTATATCCCTGGACGTTAATTCCTTACGGAATGTCCCTGCGTTATAATCCACGTAACCGTGGGCTACGCAGTAAACTATCCAGATCCAGTACGGTGTACCGTAGTAATACACCCAAATTGACAGTTCTGCACCTATGTTCTGCGCCGCTAGTTTCGCATCTCCGCGAGAGCCCGGATGTGCGGGTAAACTCCGCCATGTTGTTTATCTCGATGCGTTATCTGCCTTGCATACGCAGGTCACTCACCTTTGTGTCGAAGAACAGTGCATGTAGCAGAGAATACAGCACCGATAATGGATGACCTGAGTGACATGACACTTGATACATTTAAATTATAGTCAATGCATGCTGTAAAAGTCTTTCTTAAGCCAATACGATCCGTTTGAGCAGCCCTTCACACTACACGTTAACGCCATTGTTCGCGCATTTTACTCGCGCTTTCTGGAACGGAAACTCCTCCCAACCTTTGACCTTAGGCTTAGGGCATGCGCAGTGTTAAACAGTCAACGGATGTATACTAATAGTAATACTAATAGTAATAGTAATAGTATTTCAGGTCTCATGGGAGAGATAGTGATCTGCTAGATGGCATATTATTAGTGTGTTGTGGATATAGAAATCGGTTAACCCTAACCCTAACCCTAATTCTAAAATAAAACAAAATTAGCCAAAAATAATAAAAATAAATAAGAGACAAAATTTGCCAATCAGAGCCGTCCCCTAGCGGATCACTATATCTCTCCCTTGTGCAAAATGTATTTCAATTTGGACACTCGCCCGAAACTGGATGCTCCTAAGTGCGCATGCGGGCAGGAGCCTCTTGTTTTGCAAGGGTGCATGCGCAGCATGCGCAGTATAGTCATCTGCGCATCTCGCCCATCGAAACGGTTGCAATAAACAAACATGGCGGCCAACCCGGTCACTCAAGTAAGACTGTTAAATGTGTGTCAGACAGTCAGGTTACAAAGCGAAACAAAAAGAAAACAAAAGAGCATAGCTACTATTTCCTACGGCCCTGCAAAACAAGATTCAAACAAAAATAAAACAAGAGAAAAACAAAAGAGCATGCGCACTTAGGAGCATCCAGTTTCGGGCGAGCATCCAAATACTACGATACAGGCCTACTAGTACTACTAGTAGTAGTACTTGTTATCTCCAGCGATAAATATTTGCGTTGGTTGCGGTGTTACACTAGGTGCTCCGCATTTTGCGTGATCCGCATTTTCTGGTAGCTCCAACTACCGGACCTACTAGTACTACTAGCTGGCGTCCTGAAAAATCCATTAATTAACCTATTTTTGTGTTTGCATAATGATGATAGCGATGTACCGTAGAGTTTGGACGCTCGTCCGAAACTGGACGCTCCTAAGTGCGCATGCGCGCAGGCGACTCTTGTTTTGCAAGGGCGCATGCTCAGCAAGGACAGCATGTGCAGTACTGCCAGTAGTAGTCATCTGCGCATCTCGCCCATCGATAACAGTCGCAATAAACAAACATGGCGGGTAACCCGGTCACTGATGGAAACATTTGATTGAAACAATTTGCAATATGTAGTAAGTTAGTAAGACTGTTATGTGTGTCAGGTTACAAGGCGAAACAAAAAGAAAACAAAAGAGCATGGCTATTGGCTACTATTTCCTACGGCCCTGCAAAACAAGATTCAAACAAGAGAAAAACAAAACAGCATCAGGCCCCTCCCTACGTTGCGCAAACCGGGTACGCCTGCCCCATTTGGGAAAACTCCCCCCCCCCCCGTTTCAATCGTTGCGCTACGTTTAAATTACCTCTGCCCCGATTAAATTCCACCACAATAAAAGTTTGACAGTGCGGTAATCGATTGTTTGTTGATGCCGCCATTTTGCGAGCAGTAACCAAAGCACACTTGTGTGCTTTGCTGTGATTAACTGGTCACCTTCACTGCTAAGCCAATCCGCAGAGAGCTCTTTTGAGCAGTTTACACATGCGCATAGTCAACTACATGAGGAACAGGCTGAGTGAGTCAGCTTTGGAGGCTGCTGCAATTGCCATAGCTGCTGCTACTGGCAATTGAGGGGCCACCTCGGCAAGAATTCCCATTCGACCAGGCCCCCGGACCCCCCTTAGTTTCCCCTCCCCCCTTCCTCCCGCTACCCTCCCCCCTTCCCCCTCCCCCAGTTTAAATTTCATCCTGGGGAGAACCCTGAGCATGCCTACGGCCCTGCAAAACAAGAGTCGCCTGCGCACATGCCCACTTAATTAGCAGCGTCCAGTTTTGGGTGAGCGTCCAAACTTTACGGGACAGCGAGGCTAACTAGTACTAGTAGTACTAAATGATACTATTCCTGCTAGTACTAAACTGTGCAGTAGACTAAAGCACTTTGTTTTGTAAGAAATTTATTCCCTTGCATTATGCAAGTTAAAGCGTTTCACTTTCACTTTCAGTAATAAAATGATGGTAAATACTAAATAAACACGAAATGTGGGGAATTCCTGTGGAAAACTCCTACTTTGCCAAATGTAAATGGCTATAGCAGGGTGCGAAATTAACGGGAGTCCAGAGTCAAATACTCCCTGATTTACTGTCGGACACCCTGATTTGACATATGCAGGAGTCCGTGTGACTCCCTGAAAATTCTGCCATCACTAACTAGTTCGTTCCAGAGCACAGCCTCGCGGAATTACCGTATTTTTCAGCTAATGTCCAAATAAAATTTGGCAGGCATGCAAACACATGCGTTATTGATAATATCTTTAATTTTGAACCTCAGACTGCGGACTCCCTCATTTTGCTGCGGACTCCCTCTTTTTGATGGTAGGGAGTTTGTTGGACTCCCGTGTTCAAAAGTTAATTTCTACCCCTGCTATAGTCTGTTCAACAGAAAAAGAACAAATAGGAGAAGATTATTCTGGCGAGTTTAGCATTCTGTGTATTTTTATTCATTTATTCGCACCATTGCTAACACATTATTTTTTTGCTGAAAATTTCTAAACAGCTAAATCCAATCTTTTTCAGATATAATACTTCACCATCTTCTAATTTTTGTAATTTAATACCCTAGATAATATCTAGCCATGTGGTCTTTTAAAACCCACCTATAGAAATTCCAAGCTAGATAAATAAAGATTTTTCCTCAGTAACCTAATTAAAACATACCAGACCCCCCCCCCCCCCCCCGGTCTGTGACAGTTGTTGTTGTAATGTTATTCTTTTCGTTACTGTATTTGTAGTTGTTGTTATTCTTTTTGTTGTAGCTGCTGATCCTGTTATATTGTTTTAACGTTGTTGTTGCCGTTGTTGTTGTTGTTATTGTTGTTGTAATTTAATTAAGATCCTTCACGAGCAAATGTTTCCTACAATGGTCACACACTATGTAAACATCGACCTTAGTAATGCACTTTGTGCTTTATGATGCAAATTTGGCAGATGAAGACAGCCAAATTTCCTGTTTCCCCCTGTTATGCTGAGACTACGTCAAATTTTCCAACGCACAGGACAATTATTTCCCGATCCCCGTGGCCGACGTTGCGGATGCTGGTGACGGAGCGGCAGCCGCCGGTAATGGAGGGGAAGGTGCTCAGGAAGGGATCGACGAGGAGAGTGAGGATGAGGAGGCTGAGTCGTCGCCGGCGGCGACGGTGAGCAACAGCCTCGACACGCGTCTGGAGCAGTTCCGGCTGCAGTGGCAACAGGAGCTGACGGCCGGCGGAGGCAGGCATGTAGCATTTCACCTGTTTCCCCGCAAAAAACGTCAAACTAAAATTCCAGAGGTAGAGACTCGCTGAAATTGGTTAAAGGGCCTCGTTGATAGCGAGTTACGTGTGTGAATGCACTTATTGCAGGCGGAGGCGGAAGTCATCAACGAGGCAGGAGCCTAATGAAGCAGAGCAAGCAGAAGAACTCTTTCAGCAGGGTGTGGATGCTGAGAAGTGTGGCAACCTCTATGAAGGTACAGTGTAACGCGATGGTTGGGGTCCATAAAATGCCATCGCAAAACAAGAGGGGTCACACTAAATCGGGGTTATATGTACGTGGCTATATAAGAGCAAAAGAAAGGGGGTCCAACGACTTATCGCGTTATATCCAAATTCGCGTTAAATCGGGGCGCGTAAAATCAGGGTTCCACTGTATATATCCACTATTGATTTAACCGTCTCAGCAAGGTAACCACTCACGCCCGAGTATGTTTGCGAGGTCGGTCAAGCTCACACAGTGTGTACCGTACGTGTTTTCTATGTATGAATGCGAAATTTTTGGCGTTGTGACACTTTGTTGCTAAGCACTGTTTTGTGAAAGATGCTATCGCAGCAATGATTGGCTAGAGCTTCTTGTCAATCACACAACATGGGATAGATCAATTGTATTTGTGAAAATTTTCTGCCTTTAAATGATTTAGATCTCGCAAACAGATTCAAATAGGTTCAATTACATGCATAAACACACCTAATTCTTCCTCTTTTTTAAGTATTTTTACCTGTTGCATTTCAGCGATCGGTTTCTATCGGCGCGCAATACAACTAGTGCCCGATATTGAGTTTCGGATTCAAGAAAGCTCCCAGAATAGGGGGAACCAGATTAGTGAGACCGACTATGAGAGCGAAGAGTGAGTTTGTAGTATACAGCTAGAAAAACATTTATGATTATGATTTGGGATGCAAAATATGAGGCTGCCGGTGGAGTATAGTGTGAGGCATGTGATGGCAGTTTATTTTAACGTCAGAAACGATTGACAGATTGAAATATTTGACATCTGTCAGGTGATCATGAATGATTTCCAATTTGCTAATCATTGCAGGGATTTGGACGTTCAGAATTAATATTATAACAATGTCAGACATTTATTGAAACTGTTAAAAAGTGGCGACATTGCCTTTTCTTATTATTCGGACACAGGGGAAGAACTTGTAATGGTTGCCCAAAATTAACACGCTATGCCCGTGGCATTAACGAAAATCCGAACAAGGGCTCCCGTTTGACAGTTGAAATCTTGAAAGAATACGTGGGATGCTACATGACGAGGTAGTGATGATTACGAGTGTTTCCGCAGGGATTCGGACACGATGACAGAGAGCGGAGAGTCGGACAGCGAGGATGAGGAGGCTGGAGATAACGACGCTGAACAAGATCCGAGCAAGGCCCTAGTGGCCAAGTTTAACATGCTGAAGCTTGAGCAGGGTGACGTCTCCAAGACCTGTCATCCTGAGTCAGAGCAGAAGGTAAATAGTGCAGTTGCTAGTTCAGAGGTTCGTATGAGCCCTGGAAAAATCTGGAAGGGCCTGGAATTTTAAAATACAATTTTCAAGCTCTGGAAAGTGCTGGAGAATAGGCTATGGTCCTTGGAAGGCCTGCAAAATTAGATTTCATTATGTTTGATCTTAGAAGGTTGCCCGAGAGGCAGTAAAGTTGCTTCATCCAAGACTTTATTCACTGATCACGGATTGGACAATACAAGGGCCAACGATTTCATTTTTGCTAAAATCTTACAGTCTTAGAAAGTTTTTCTTTCACAGTTTCTGCACATCTGCGATCTGGGCGAAGTTATAGAAACCAAAGCGATGTATCAACAGAGATCCTATGCTCCATGAATAGAGGCAAAACAAATTCACTTTGTTGCTTGTATCTTGGTGCAGTGTGTCCACATATCGGCACTGCCAGTCGAGGTCCTAGTCTACATCTTCAAGTGGGTCGTGTCATCTGAGCTGGACATGAGATCACTGGAGCAGCTTGCCGGAGTTAGCCGTGGTTTCTACGTCTGCGCCCGAGACCGAGAGATCTGGCGACTTGCCTGCGAGAAGTGAGCACTGCAGTCTCTAGTATTCCTTTTAGTTTGAGTTAAAATTAAAATGACATTTTATATTTATTAAATAGTTAATTAATCATTGAAATTTTATTTTCTTGATCTCGAGGCCATATTGAACAGGTGGCCGGTGTTCGTATGTAGTGCTTGTAAAGGCAAACGTTATGAAAGTATATAAATAGATAATAAAATAGAATAAAAACATCACATATATCTAGTATTTAATTCATAGATTTTAATAAATGTATTCGTAAGTTGTTGTTTTAAATGTGAAAAAATATGTGAATGGGAGACTATAACATAATGAATTTGCTTAAAGCCTCAATGCACCCTCAGCTACTCCAAACCATTTATCACAACTTACTTCAAGCAACGTTTGCAGTATCTTTAAGCAAAATAAAGCTTTAATCCTGCTGTGTTTTCACCTTGGTCAAAATTTACCCATTAAATTAGCGCTATGACCCTGGTTAGATAAAACTGAACTTTTAGGGTATCTTTGCACGAGTTAACAGTGGATGGCAACACTCATCGTCCTGCAGAATGCCTGTCATTCGTAGATGTCTTATTCGGGTTTTCACAAATATCTCGTTGTAGAGTGTTTGGAGTTACTTGTGGAAGCCCAACCACGTACGGCAGCTGGAGGAACATGTACATTCTACGTCCTCATGTCAGGTACAACGGTGAGTACAACACAACTCGCATCCCAGCCGAAGCTTCTGAATGAATATTATATAAATTCTACCGCTGCCCATACTCTCACTAATTTTACGGGCAAACAAAAGTCGTCGTTTACCCTTAGAGAACGTGCTGCCAGCCAAAATATGATTCTGCAGCGACGGGTTGTACAATTTGATATAATAGACAACGCTCAAGACATGTGTATGCATGTCTGTAATTACATGTACGTGTGTGCATGCGTGTACATATAGGCATTTGTATACATGCATATACCAGGGTTCATAGAAGTCCTGCATTCATAGAGTTGAAAATTGCCAAATTTCAGTTTGTGTAAATTATGTTTGATCGTAGGAATGGAGCACGTCTTTATTATATGAGAGACAATAAATTTCCCTTAATCTAAATGTTTGTTCACTAATCACTGATTGGGCGAGACAAGGTACAATTATTGTATTCAGCTAAAATCTTGCAGTCGTGTAAAATGGATCTTTAAAATCCTCGAAAACTGGAACGTTTCCTCAAACGTTTTGCCTCAGGTGTAAAAACCTTTTGGGTGGGTGCATCTACATTCATACATGTACAAAACCTGTGAATGCAGGCACGGCGACACATGCGTGAGTGTGTTGGTGCATTGCAGGCTGTTACATCAGCAAGACAACCTACGTCAGGCATGGTGAGCAGTCCCTCGACAACTTCTACCGACCTTGGCACACCGTCAACTACTACAGATACCTGCGTTTCTGGCCTGATGGTATGCATCACAGACGCTACATGTGTGTCGAAATACGTTCATCAACTGTCATGATAATAGTGCAAGTTGGTTGATATCGAGATAAGTTCAAGTATATTGACTTGCTTGAAACGGTTCGCCAATGTTCAATGTTCAATGATATTTATTTGGCTTGCCACCAGATTGCAGTATGTGACTACTGTAGTTATTTTCAGCTCTTGTCAGCTACTACTATCTGGTGGCAATCTCAAACTACTTTTTTCACCTGTGTTATGTACCTACATTTTTTACCTGTGTTATTTACCGATGTTATTTACGGGTATAATTCACCTGTGCTATTTACGTGCACAAATTAATGGCATTACTGCTTACAACGTTGCCTTTACTGCAATGATGCTAACGCGACGTGACGGTGTTATTTGCATGACCCGTATCATTTACATGTTGCCTACCTCCATTCTGATGGGGTTGTAAGCAGGTGTCATTCACCCCTGTCATTCAACCTGTATCATCTATGTGTTACCTACCTCCGTTCTGACGATGTCATTCACCCACCTACGTTCTGCACACGCTCGCAGGTACTGCGATGATGCTGACGATGTGTTACATGTTACAATGCTGACGATGTGTGACCTACGTCTTACCTACCTCCGTTCTACCAGTGTTATATGCACGTGTCGTTCAACCCGTATCATCTATGTCTTACCTACCTCCGTTCTACCAGTGTTATATGCACGTGTCGTCCAACCCGTATCATCTATGTCTTACCTACATCCGTTCTACCAGTGTTATATGCACGTGTCGTCCAACCCGTATCATCTATGTCTTACCTACCTCCGTTCTACCAGTGTTATATGCACGTGTCCTTCAACCCGTATCATCTATGTCTTACCTACCTCCGTTCTGACGGTGTCATTCACCCACCTACGTTCTGCACACGCTCGCAGGTACTGCGATGATGCTGACGACGCCTGACGACCCGCCGGCGACACTGCCCAAGCTGCGCACGCCGCGCGATGGCAAGACAACCGCGCTGATGGTCGGCCACTACCGCATGGTCGCCAACGCGATCACCGTCGTCGTGAAGAAGCACAAGGAGCGCGAGAGCAACTACTACAGCCGCTACCGCAAGCGGCACCAGCAGCAGCTGCAGGCCGAGTCCGAGCGAACCTTCCACATGGTGCGTTGTGCTACGCGCGCGAGCGATGAGTGAGGTGTCGCGTTGCTATGCGTCACGTGTAAACAAACGGCGGCCATATTGGTGGTTCATGCTATTCGAGAGGTGGAAACTCGTGTATGTTCGCGTACGAAATATTTCGCAAGAATTTGAATCGTTAATATAGTTATTTTTTGTGCATTTGTGTTATTGAATGATATAATTGTCCTAATATAGGATGTCACCGGAGCAATGATTTTTCCTTCGGACCAAAATGGACGCTGTTCCATACCTGTTCCGCCTTTCAGTCGCTGTTGCACATGCAGTGGTGATACATTATGGATAGGGAACCAGTCTAAACTGAATCGTGCTGTAAGCACTGCGATGTTCTGGCCAACAACAACAACGTCATGTCATGTTGTGATGATCTGTTACCAGGAATTTCAGTTGAAGAACATCGGGATGCGAACGCACTGTCAACTCGCCTGGCAATACTACTCCATCCACACGTTGAACAAGTGAGTTTTCTATGTCGCTCTATCTTTGATATGGAGTCGTAAGATGGAAGAATCGTTTACTTTCGTATTACCGTGAACCTACGTATGTGGAGTGAGCGCGCGACTGCCATACGCTAGTCGTTAATGAGAGTCGGCAACTCGTTACAATGACACTCGTTAATTGTTAACGAACCGTGGTCGTGCAGTCACAAACACGGCAGTGGATGCACATTCATTCAGTATACATAGGCTCACGCTATTATGTGTATACTTGCCGTGCATGCAATAGGGTACGGCGATTCCTTATTAGCATTGTTCTGTGATTGACATTCACATAAGCCATTGCCGATTGCTCCATGTTTCGTCTCATCGGCTCAGTAAAAGATGAGCAGCCATATTGAAGTCTTAGGTTATATTAAAATTTGTTTATTCATCGTGAATCGAAATCTTTTGGCCGATACATTAATCACCTGAAACGGTATATTCGTGAACATTTATTCAGAGTGAAAAGTTTCCCAAGACAGTGTATAAAATGTGAACCTTACTCCATTTGACTTTCATTCCCTACATAAGTAAGGCAGATATGCTCATCTTACATGTTGTAACCTTATTTTTTGCAATGAATTAGATTAATTAGCAAATATGGCACCATTTTTTAGCCGATATTTCTGTTATTTTTCGTCTCTAGATGCATTTGCGTTCTTATTTTCAAATAGTAATAAGAAGAATTACCAAATGCTTATACACCTCGAAATAACCTACGCCTTAACATCGTCAAGATGAGCTATTGACATAGGGTGTCGTCCGTCATACGTCCATCCGTCCGTCAACATTTGGCTATGGTCAACGATAACTCAAGAACCGTTTGACCCACATGTTTCAAATTGCATATAGTTGTTATTCCTATGGGAGAGGGTTGAACGTCCTATTTTGGAGCACGCCAGTCGACCTACATTCGACCCACGTCCACTTTTTGGCAAAAATGGAAATTGCCATAAGTCAGTTCAGGTTCAATGGATTTTGCTCATTTCTTGTATGTGAATGAATGAGGACTGGCCCCAAAACATATCACACAAGTTTTGTTTTGTTTTTTAAATTATGCAAATTAGGTAGATTTTGGCAATTTCATTATGCATTTCAGTGTCTGCCTACGGTCAACGATAACTCAAGAACCGTTTGCCCCACATGTTTCAAATTGCATGCAGTTGTTACTCCTATGGGAGAGATTTGAACGTCCTATTTTGGAGCACGCCAGTCGACCTACTTTCGAGCCACGCTCATTTCTAGTATGTCAATGAATAAGGACTGGCCCCAAAACATATCACACGGGTTTTGATATTTTTTTTAAATTAGGTAGATTTTGGCAATTTCACCATATGCATTTCAGTGTCTGCCTATGGTCAACAATAACTCAAGAACCGTTTGACCCACATGTTTCAAATTGAATATAGTTGTTACTCCTATGGGAGAGATTTGAACTTCCTATTTTGGAGCACGCCAGTCGACCTACTTTCGAGCCACGCCTACTTTTTGGCAAAAATGAAAATGGCCAACTAAATTCATTCGATTTTGTTAAATTTTCGTATGTGAATGTGTAAGGCTAGCCCCAAAACAGTTGTTACTCCTATGGGAGAGATGACAACGTCCTATTACGTTTATTTCTTCTAACTGGTCAACAACTCTACAATCATACCTATATACGTGTAATGTAACGTTGAATTAATGTTCGATGTAGAAATGATGAAGAAGAAATCCAAACTTGTGTAGTAACCTGAATAAACTTTAATATATGCTCGCACACAATGTGTCCATCTTGCACAAAGAGACAAATAAACGCGCACACACGCGTAAGCGCGTGTGCTTACTCTCCCGACCACCACCAGACTACTTCACTCCTACATCTCTGTCCTTCTCAAAACCCCCGCCATGTCTACACAAGATCTGCACCCCTATTTCACAATGACTCGAGAATCTGCCTAACCTAAAACACGTTTATCCAATTCCCTGTAACATCAATGTGGCCACACAAAATGCGCGATGCTGTGTCTAGATAGACTATTACTAAAAGAACCCCTAGTCTAACTCCACTGACTACTCTATGTAAACATCTGTAAGACATATGTTACAGTAATATTGTGTTTTAGATTCTTCGTTACAGTATGAGTAATTTGACTGGAATATTTTATTGTTTTAATTTACGCGATATTCGAAAACCAAAATGGCCATAATTTAGGCGTAGCACCATCTCTCGTCAAGATTTCAGACTTTCAGATCTGAAACATTTTTTTTCGCATCAAAACTTATGCATGTATCATTATCAAGAGTATATAATGGGAGATATGCTATATAATGGGAGTTCTGCCATATATACTCTTGCTTTATATATCCCCCTCCCTCTTCTATCACACCCAAGGTGAGCTACAGTGTCATTGACACTTTCATTTGTGAATAATCTTAGGCTCCTTTAGGAGTAAAAAGGTTCAGTAGTCTACGCAACTATTACATGGTAAAAATATTCATATCAAATTTTCTGCCAATCATTCCGATAATATTTAATTCTCTGTACCCTTAGGAACAGCCAGGACAGCATCAGTGAGTTTGAGCTGAATGGTAAGAGCTATCCTCCGTTCCACTTCTCGCGAGTGAAGAGTTACACATCCAGCTCACAGAATCCTCTCCAATAAGAGATGCTGCAAGGGCAAACTGTATCTAATGGATAAAAGGAGAGTGAGTTCGTGGCTACGTACAAGGCGAGAGAACACGAACATGAAACAAAGGTTCCGTTGAACCTGTGTTAGTGGACACCTGTCTATAAACGATATATTGGGGTTTTTCTTGAGTTATCCCTTATATATAAGTTTGACTGGATGAATGTATGTAAGACATACGTGTTCATACATTCTGCTGGTGCAATCAGGTTGTTATATCCTAATTATGCTTGGTGGCATTGCTTTACCCTTACATTTGACACTTGATTTTGGTAATTATACATGAAGCCATTATAAATTGGTGCCGCGAATAACATCGTAGATCTCATGTGTGAACATGCAACAACAACGAGTAATGACAAGCACAAAAAGTAACAAAAAACACTGAAAACAACAGTGACATAAGTAACACACTATTCATATCCCAGCGTCCTTTCTCTATAATCTAGTTGCTGCTAGATTGAAATTATTCGTTATACGTTCTTTACGTGTTTTAGTTTCTTTACGGTGTTTATAGTTTTTGTGAGACAACTCCCTTGTAGGTGTTTTATACGTGTTGTATGATTTGGTGATGCAGCAGTTAAAGTATCGCGCCAATCGATCACAAGATGCAAGCACTTGTACGTGTGTTTTAAGAACTAGTGTATTGTCGTGCAAACTTGTGTGACTGTGTGTGTGTGTGTGTGTGTGCGTGCGTGCGTGCGTGCGTGCGTGCGTGCGTGCGTGCGTGTGTGTGCGTGCGTGCGTGCGTGCGTGCGTGCGTAGGTATGTACAAGCTTGTTTTAGGTTCGTTTCACGAGCTGTTTGCGTTGCATAAAATATGACTTCAGGACTAGACGGATTCTTGTGTTTTTTTATGTATGTCTAATGCGCGCCCACAGTTAATACTAATGTACAACTACAGTACATTTATTGGCGTATACCCCTTTGCTAATGTGAAACGTACCAATTCTATTTGGAATGTCAAGATATCACCATGAGTGAGCATATCTGTCTATCTAGATGTCTATCTATCTATCTATCTATCTATCTATCTATCTATCTATCTATCTATCTATCTATCTATCTGCCTACCTACTTACCTACCAACTTACCTACCTACCTACCTATCTATATCTATATCTATATCTATATCTATCTATCTATCTATCTATCTATCTATCTATCTATCTATCTATCTATCCATCCATCTCTGTGCGTATGTGTGTGCGTGCGTATATATATTTACGGAGAGAGAGAGAGAGAGAGAGAGATCATGGTATTAAAAAGATGGTAGTATGTGTGGTTAAGGTAATGTGAGTAACTGTTTCGTGAACCATCCCTGTGCTCTTACCATAAACGTAATACACTGTGTAGGCCATCTATACATTTATTTGGTGCTTAGGGAGAGTAAACGGTCACTTTCCCTGTGTGTCATTCACCGGCATTTCGATGAAGATGGTTGCGATATTTGCAATGTCATTAGCCTCTCTCAGTGCTGTTATGTAGGATTTGTATTCGCTGTAACTACGATGGCATTCGTTGAGGCATACTATATTCTTATATGCAGCCACGCTGTAAAGATGTGAAATCATGCAACAAATTCAAAAGCAAATACTGAGTTGAATCAGGATGGGGTTACAAGAGTTTACAACTAGTTGACACTTGCTAGTTTTAGGCCTTGGTTGGCTGCGAATGGTTTGAGACAGGCATCTGCTGGTCATGGCTGGGTTCAGATACGCCTCTCTGATCATGTCTGTAGCAGTGACTGGCTGTGACTGTTTTGAGACAGCTTCACCGTGAATATATCTATACACGTAGATACTATGATACATACTGACATATACGTGTGTGCGCGCGTGTGCGTGCGTGTGCGCGCTGGCGTGCGTGTGTGTGCACGCCGTTGTGTGTGTGCACGCCGTTATGTGTGAGTGTATATCATGGTGTCTATGTTTACTGGATATATATATATATATATATATATATATATATATTCGTGATACCATCTATAGCTATATTCTTGGTAACACTCATCACGACTGGTTTGAGATCTCAATGAGTCTCAATGGTTGCATCTGACGTTACAACATTTATGTGAGAAATGCTGATTAGGGACTGTCAATTAACTCATCTGCCTGGTGTGATTAATAGGCAGCTCTAATCAATCAGCTTTGCGATGTGACGTTATAAAGATAATACTTAGTAGTGGAATGCCACAAAGGCGACATTTTAGCGTGCACCCACACGGAGACTCGTATAAACGGTGTAGCGTAATTGACCTGTATTAGTGTGTACTGGTTATTGCTGGTTTGAGATGGTTTAATCGGTTGGCTACTAGTGTCAAGTATATTTCACCATATGTATGTGTGTGCGTGCGTGCGTGCGTGCGTGCGTGCGTGCGTGCGTGCGTGTGTACTTGTAAGTAGGTTACAGGCAAACGTTACCTTGAGATGGAAATGTTTTTATTCAGAAAGTTATTATTAAATTTTAATCTTGTAAAAATAAAATGTAAAATGATCGAAAGGTTTGTTGGTACTTTTTGTGGGGTTTGTTGGTATGTTTAGCATATCTGTCACATTCAGATACAGCTTGTACAATAATAGCATGAGCGTCCGTCTTTTCGTTGTCAACGGATATATATATATATATATATAGACACAAATATAAACGTCGACGTACGATGTTGAAATTCAAGGTGTAAAGGATGACACTCCAAAATGGCATTGAAAGGTCGAACCTGATTTCAGGGTGTTCAAAAGTCATGAGGCGTGAATGAAGAGGGAAGCGTCTCCCATTTACGGAAGCTATAGGTAGGTAGTACCGGCATTGAGGAAACGCAGAATTGTGGTGCATAATGTGAACGGCTTGATCTATGCTTTTGATGTTCGGTATACAGATTCGGTGTGACAGAATTCATCATGATGGCGTAATTGGAGCTAACACGTCAAAGGTTAGTGGGGCGAAGGACAGATTTCAGATATTTTTGGAAGACATGGTCTGACCGGCCAATAGGAGATTTTTTTGTTTTGGTGGTGACGTACCGTTTTCATCACTTCACTGAAATTACCATTAAATTTAATTTCCACTCGTGTGCAAAGAGTCGCTGTGCGGTGACCTTTTGACCCTGAAAATTGTTAACCACCGATTATACGGCATATATTATATCATATATATATTTACATATGTAATAAAGTACAATAAATCTGCATTTCAATGCCTCACATTAATTCAAAGGCGCCCTGCCCTGGCTTCGCAACATCTCAATTACCCGTAATAGGCCATGGGCCAACAGTGATTATTGTTCACTTTGGTTTGACACCTCACGTAACCAAGTTAAATACATTATCCTAATTATAAATCACCAAGGTTCACCCAAAAATTCTTGTACATTAGTTTGTAATAGGCTTTTGATAAGTGGAATTTTAACCCCTTTCCGAAACTGTCAAGTTCTTCCAATAGGTGGCTCTATTCGAAGCTTGAACCAATATAACTGGAAATAAGATTATGTACATGTTTATATTATGCTGTTTGTCGGCCTTAGCCTTGTGCATGAAAAATAGCGTATGACACAAAACGAAATATATAGGCCTAGCATTTTGTTTTAAGTATTCATTTTATCCAGAGGGCGCATAATGTCGAATAATTCGATATGAAACATAACAGTACTGATGCTTCACTAATGACAAGTGTTCGCTTTTCCTAAATTCTTTGCAACGTGGCATAGCTTATAGCGACAGAAATCTGTACGCGCATGCCTTATATCTGCTAAAGACAAAAATTAAAGCGAAATCGTATAACAATGTAATAATAAAAGCAAAATATATAGTATTTTATTGGAATCATGTATTTCAACTAGAGAGCACATGCTCTCAAGTGATTTTCTGTCAAAAATTACATTATTAATACTCCACTTCAACTACTATCAATAACAACTGCACAGTGTTCCTTGCAACGAGGCATAGCCGAGAGCGTCAGATCCCTGTACGCGTATAGGCCCTACTTGATGTTTTTTGAAATTTTCAATTATATCTTTTGAGAATTGTATACGTTTAAAATAGAGAGCACAGACTTTCCTGACATTTTGTGCGATAAATCTCTATTCCTATACCTTACACTATAATAATTCAAAGACGCCCTCGCTTCACGATATCTCAATTCCCCGCAATTAAAAATGAAATCTTATGTACATATTTATATGCCGTTGTCCGTTGCTAGCATCGTGCATAAAAAATAATTAATGACAGCAAACGAAACATTACTCAATTTTCATTCACGAAAAACTTCTGATCTGATATTTCGAGGCATATATATATGATATCAGTGGCGTAGCCAGCAATTTGAAACAGGGGGGGCCAAGGCGAGGGAGCGAAGCGACCGAGGGTGTAGGGTGTGGGAGGGGTATCCCCCCTCCCACGGTAGGGAGATTTTTGAAAATTCGTGCATGAAAATGGCATTTTCTGCACACTAAAATTTAGTATTAGGGGTAACTTATATGAGAATTGGCATATGGTAATCCCCTATAACCCCCCTTCCTCGCTTTTTATTTTTTCCACTCCGATCCGATCAACGTGGGACGATGGCACCTGGCTGTGGTGCCGGAAGGCTCTGAGGTTACACACGACCAGTTGGTGGACCCTTAGCTACATAGACAGTGGAAAAATGGCTGCTACGATGCCAGTGTTTTTTTCAGGAGGGTAAGAAATGAGTGAAGCGACCAATAGACAGTGAATGTGAAGCTATTCTCAACGGCGGAGGGGTTTTTCCCGTCCCCGGTAGAGGTAATTTTTGAAAATATGTGCATCTCTCAAATGGTAATTTTTTTGTCGCATTTCATTCTTCATTATTAGGGTAGGTAATATGTAGTATGACCCAATCCCATTCAGGCCCTTCTCTCTTAATTTTTGTTCTCTCGATCAAGAGGGAGTCATCGGCGCGTCCTTCGTGTCCCCCCCCCCTCCCCCTTAGCTACGCCTCATGTTCCTCTTCAGCACCCTGATTCGGAATATTGGAATTAGTTTTGATTTGTGTTTCTGTTAGCAGTTACCATGCAATGTTGCGATTCTATCCGTCATCAAACTGTTTCAAGTTCCTCATATCAAAAAGTTAAAAGTTAAATTATTTTTAGAAAAAGTAGAGGGCATATTGAATGATATCGAAATTAAAGCTATCTATGGGAAAACAGGTTAGATGTGTTGGTAATCTGCACTGATTAAACATGCAATTTATTTAAATTACAAAAGATTTACGCATCGTTTAGAATCACCAAGCGTTAAAGAGTCACATTTAACATTTTGTTCGTCCTATAAAAATGTTTTTGCTTTTCCTTCTGATGAAGAACTAAATATCATATTGAAATTTGAATTTCAAATAAAAACAAAAGGTGGCTGCCAATAATAGTTCGTCGCCTCTATTAGGAATGATAAAAACGAAATTTTTTACTACATGAATAAGAATTCGTTTTTTGCCTCCTTCTGATTAGAGAACAGTTATCTTTAACTAAGTGTTAGAAAATCGGTATTTTGATAATAATAAACGACGGTGTGAGCCAAATGCGCCGTCTATACTGTTGCGAATATATCAAGTTATTCACAAAGCATTTCCCATTGTCTTTTTCTTCCTGTTCCATATTTAAGAGTTCAAACCATAAAATTTACAATCAAAGTCAGCTTGCAAACAACACAATCATCTGACGCAAAGAAGAATTTGTTGCTGTTCTATTTTAGATCATGTGTTTTGTCCTTGCTGCAGAAATCTCACAAATTCCAAAGTTCAAGTCTTCTCGTCGAGTTGTTTGCGACAGACATTTGAAGATGTTCGTGTGACTATTAAGTGTCATATCACTACTCGCTGTTCAACGAAAAAGTGAGAATGAAGAGCAGAGAATCTGTGCGCTGGGTCATTTGTAGAACGAGAGTTTAGACTTGATCAATGCTCCATATTTTAGAGAATGTCTCGTGTTCCAGCATGATGCAGAAGTAACACAGGAGATTGTGGCCAAGTCCTGTGAGACACGTCAAGAGTGTGAAACACGTTTTTCTTTTTTTGCTGCCCAATTCAACTCAGCGGGGGGCCATGGCCGGCCCCCTCTGTGCCCCCCTTAGGAACTACTGCCATGTATAGATATCAATATTTTTCAGGTTTGGCCCAAAACCCAGGTCCCAATCCCGCGTCTTCAAATAATAACCTGTTTCTTACTAATCATAACCATAGGCGAATAGCCTTCATAAAGATGTAAACACATACGATATAGGCCCCTACCTCAATTTTACGTTTGCGGCGTAGATGATAAATATATTTTTGAAGATATTCTTGTTAGGAATACTTATTTGCATCAATAACTGCTTTTTTGATCGTGACCATATCTCTGTAGCGTCCGCTAGGGGGCGTCACCGTAGGTAATTTATACTTCACGTGCTTCAGCATGGCACACTCACGCGCACACAAACACACACGACACACGACACATCACCACACGCTACGCGCACGGCACGCACAGCACGCACGCCACGCCACGACACGCACACACATACACGCACCGCACACGCACACACACTACACACACACACACCACAACACACACACACACCACCACACACACACACACACACACAGATCACACACGCACGCACGCCACGCACACACACACACACACACACACTTCATCGCGCACACACACACACACACACGATCGACACACATCACAACACACAACAACATCACACACACACACACACACACACACACACACACACACACACACACACACACACACACACACACACACCAGAAGAGCATCAGATGTAAATTAACATCGTAATTAATGTTCATCACATTAATCGCATTTAGTCGCACTGTCGACAGCGATAGCATTATCCCGTGGTCCGCTGTCAGAAACATCATACAGGTATAATACGCCTATGATGTGTTATAACCAGAGAAATATTATACTATTGTCTCTATATGTTGCTATGGTTATAACACTTCATATGCAAAAATCATGGTATCCTACACTTATTTTGTCATAATTAATTTGGCAGGGCCAAAATTCCCGTATAGCACGCATCGATTGCCTACTTCATCATTACACAATCTGTTGTGAAATAGTCATCACATTTGGTTTCTCAGTTCTTCGGGGTGGTGGGTAAAGCAAAGTAGAAATCATTTCTGGGAAGAAATGGTGGCCCTGAAAAGGGCCGGTTGGTTTCACTGGTACATGCGCAGTGTTTAAGCGCGTTCGCCACGGATACGGCGAGCGAGCTGGATGTCCTTGGGCATTATCGTGACTCTCTTGGCGTGAATGGCGCACAGGTTGGTATCTTCGAAAGGACCAACGAGGTAATCCTCGCTAGTCTCCTGAAGAGCCATCACGGCGGAGCTTTGGAAGCGCAGGTCAGTCTTGAAGTCTTGCGCGATCTCACGGACCAGGCCTTGGAAGGGCAGCTTGCGGATGAGCAGCTCGGTGCTCTTTTGGTAACGACAGATCTCTCTCACTCTTGGCGGCTAAATCAGCGATCTGATTATACCAGCTGATAAACCACACCGGCCCTTTTCAGGGCCACCATTTCTTCCCAGAAATGATTTCTACGTTGCTATATTAACTGCCTTATTAATATGGGATTCTTATACACGATTGAATCTAAGCAATGACGCATCAATTGTAAATCTTGTAACTCCCGTTTACGGGTGTCGTATGCGAATGTGGAGAAATGTATATCATCACTCTTCAACTGCCCATGACCGATTGCCTTCGTGGTTTTAGATATGATCTTTTAATATACGAATCTATCGTAATTTTTACAGACACGAACGATAACAATATATGTTTGCAGTTGCATTAAAACAATTTGCAGGACACGTTATTTCAGATAATAATGGATATGCTACAGCGATGAGCCAAATGTTTGTCATTATGTAGTCTATTAGGACTCACATATGTTTTGGTAAAGCTCAGCAAATTATAATCTACGAACAAGCAATTAAAACTTTCGTTCACTAACACTTGGTGGATTCGGTTTGTTTTGTCTATGAGACGGAAAGCCTGGGCACATTGCTATTCGATCTGTGTTTACACGCAAGTTTTCCCGCCCTTTCCACTGCACTGTCCATTAATTGCTCATACCCGCCGTATCGTGGGTTATCAGACATCGCCATCTGTTGGGCGGCTACCGTGTAGGCCATGCTACCCAAGCTATATTTGGAAACCAAAGTACAGTTCATTAAATTACACTCATTGACAGTCGCGTTCAGGAATGATGTATTCGTCTCTAGCTTGATTTAGCTGCGCCATATAGTAGGAAACCAGTTAAAACTAATCATATACATGCGAGAACGGACACACATTATAAGCAGTACGATGGGACAAATCAGCTCTCCGGGAACACCTTTGAGCATTTGCTTTCAAATTTATGAGGATGTGTCAGCGTATATTTATTATATTTTTTTAAGCAATTGTCCAATTAAGTTTAAATTCAAGAATTTAGTTACCAAGGATATACAGAGAGAAAATTAAGTCAAAGGCACACTGATTTACATTTTGGTTCCATACTTTTGATCATAACATTAACACATCAACTGTTTTGGCGACATAGTGCACACATTAGTTACCAATTAGAATTGAGACTTATGGTCTGACAATGGTCTGACTTACTCGGTGCAATAAATAGATGCTATAGTGTTGGAATAATTGGAGTTAATGGAATAGTTAAATCCCCGAAAGTGACCAGAAGGGCATAGGGAATGAGTGATGTCAGGGACGTAAAAGTCCGAAATCCTAAAGCTATGGTCATTGCGAATGGCGAGGGCCGTTTGAATGTAAAACGGTGATTCAATAGATTTAGGCTATCTCGGAAGTAGCATTTGTTTAAATGCAATAATAAACGATATTGCATGACGACTTAAGATTTAAGAATATTTGAAAATGTAGAGTTTATTTCTGTGAAGAAATGGTGGCCCTGTCAGGGCCGGTTGGTTTACTGATATGGCGGTTGACTCTACTTAAAGCTGGTGTATGTACTTCGTGACAAGCTTGGTGCCCTCAGATACTGCGTGCTTGGCCTAAAAGCATTATTCTCAGTGAATGTATAGGTTTATATGCTTTACTTGAGCAATCGACAAAGTATAGAATGCAAAATATCATTTAATAGAACTGTTTTTGGCGAGACATTGCCAATATGTAATACTAAATATAAGAGAAATGTCAGCAATGATATTACGGAGTGTTATGGATATAGAATTACGTTCTCTCTCCATCATGAAACAAAATATCTAAAAATCGTAGTGATATATCCGACAGAGAGAGGTATAAGAATAAGCGCAGTGAGAGATATACGAAATACAAAATTCATGTTCAGTGTGAGTGACGGGAACCCTTTGAATCTAAACCACAAGTTTAATGGATTAAGGCAATCTCAGAAGTAGCAGACGATGCGTACTTAAATGATAATAACTTTGTACTTGTATGATAATACCAATACAATGATATAAATACAATAACAGAATGCAGGTATAGACGCAGCCATTGGATTGGTTGGCGGTCATCGGGTTTATTATCGTAATACCATTTATAATGGGAGCAGGTTTGCAAATGTAGTAATCAATTCTGGGAAGAAATGGTGGCCCTGAAAAGGGCCGGTTGGTTAACTGGTACGGCGGTTGACTCTACTTGGAGTAGTTACTTTGTGACAGCCTTGGTGCCCTCAGATACTGCGTGCTTGGCCAGCTCTCCCGGAAGGATGAGACGGACAGCAGTCTGGATCTCCCTGCTCGAGATAGTTGAGCGCTTGTTGTAGTGCGCCAGACGAGAAGACTCGCCGGCGATACGCTCGAAGATGTCGTTGACGAAGCTGTTCATGATGCCCATCGCCTTGCTAGAGATGCCGGTGTCTGGGTGAACCTGCTTCAGCACCTTGTAGATGTAGATGCTGTAGCTCTCCTTTCTCTTCTTCCTCCTCTTCTTGCCATCGGTAGGCCTCTTCTGAGCCTTCCCGGCCTTCTTCACGGCTTTTCCACTTGGCTTTGGCGGCATGGTGTACGATACGTGTTGTATCAAAATCAGTCAGTGAATGTGTAAGAGCGGTAGACGCTCGGCCCTATTTATAGGAGCAGGGCGGATTGTGAAGAGGAACCTGACATTTTCAAACCCCATTATGTCCATTATCCGTGTCAATCGAAGCGAGAAGCAGCGGAAACCAGATACTCGGCACACCTGTTTAGCCAGTTAGAAACTTATTCGCGCCAGTACAAACATCTCGCGCTTGCCTATTGGTGGGAGTGAAGGTCGGTACAATCCTCATTAGATGTATAAATAGGGCCTTGTGAAGTTTAGGGATACAGTGTCGTCCGTTTTAGTCGCCGTATACATTCTGTCATCAATATGTCTGGTCGTGGTAAGGGAGGAAAGGTGAGAGCAAAGGGAAAGAGCAGAAGCAGTCGCGCTGGACTGCAGTTCCCTGTTGGACGTATCCATCGTCATCTTCGTAAGGGCAACTATGCCGAGAGGGTTGGCGCTGGCGCTCCCGTCTACCTGGCTGCCGTCGTTGAGTACCTGACCGCCGAGGTGCTCGAGTTGGCCGGTAACGCTGCTCGCGACAACAAGAAGTCAAGAATTATCCCACGTCATCTGCAGCTGGCCATCCGCAACGACGAGGAGTTGAACAAGCTGCTCTCCGGAGTCACCATCAGCCAGGGAGGTGTCCTGCCCAACATCCAGGCTGTCCTGCTGCCAAAGAAGACTGCCAAGGCCCATTAAATGGGAATCGACGCCTGTACCAGTGAAACCAACCGGCCCTTTTCAGGGCCACCATTTCTTCCCAGAAATGATTTACTACATTTTGCAATCTAGTAAGAGAATGGTATGTTGTATTATCAACGGGCCGTTTCAAGACTACGAATTTTATGACTTTTGTTGCCAATGTTTTGCTAAATTTATCATATCTGGTTACTCTTTCTTGCACAATCATTTCAAATACCTTTCATATTGATCATACATTAACCAATCATTTGAACGGCCCAAGTGCATGCGACATGGGCTACTACTACAAGTTATGCTGACACCATAAATCATTGCACGCTATATTATGACACTCCTGACGCTATGGATGCACAAGCAGTTCTATGAATTGGAAATGGAAAAAACTGGAACGCATGCCTATGCTGCTATGCGCATATAACCTTGGAGTAATCATTCAGAATGATTACTCCAAGATGTAACCTAGCCGAAATTTTAAACGCCGTTTGCAATAATAGTTTATGTGCCAATAGTGGTTTCTAGTTATCAGGGGCATAGTCCAATAGTATGTACGCACATCATAACCTCATCAATTTAGTCTTCAAAAGTCCTGGGGACTATAACGAAGACGGAGAGAGAAGTGGATCAAATCGATAGATCCACACTGCGGATCGCAGTGGAATAGGTTGCAAGTTTGCAATTTACCAAGGATGAAGGCAGGGAATTCCAATACGGAATCACAGAAACAAAGAAGCTAAAGTTAAAAAGATCCTTAGAAGTGTGCACGTGCCGAAAACAGTGATCACGCTCAGATGATCGAGTGCAGCGAACAGGCTTCATTAAGCAAGAGGGAATGCCAATTTTCATCTCATCATGATAAATTTTATAGAAAGATATAGGTTTAGAATGAAGAAAGCGGACACGAACGCACACAGCAATTGTATATCCGTGTCACACTCTGATGGTGTAGTAAGTAATCCTATCATTGATGTATATATCGCTATGGTAAAATCTTCGCAGCCAGAAATAGCAGCTGAACATTATATAACACATATACCTTGATAATATTTTGGCGGCTAGGGATATTATAGAGATAATATAATTATAGAGATTAATACGGGGCTATAATTGCATATCGATAATATTTTATATTGTGTTCCTTGTTGCGCGCACGTGCATGTGCGTGTGTGTGGTGTGCGTGTTGTACTCAAACTTGGAATCGTGCACAATCTTACAACTTGGATCTTGCAAGATCGTGCTGCCCAAACTGCGGATTTCCCATTTTGGCTGACCAATCTCAATATTGGGCACGCTGAAAACAGTCGCTTATTCAACTATACTTAATGGCGATTGTGGCGTATGTAAGCATAACTAGTGCAAACTAGGAAGGGATTTCTGTAATAGTTATCAAATTATCTAATATAATCATTTATTATTTTAACAAAGATGTCAAACATATCGAGGAAAGCCGGTAAGAAGATATAGGAACTCTTTCTAATGATATGACTTTTGATACCCTACGAATTCTAAGTTTGTGCAACCCCTGTTCGCCTTGTCCAAACTAGGAATTTTTCCTATCAAATTATCTAATATAATCATTTATTATTTTAACAAAGATGTCAAACATATCGAGGAAAGCCGGTAAGAAGATATAGGATCTCTTTCTAATGATATGACCTTTGATACCTTACGAATTCCAAGTTTGTGCAACCCCTGCTCGCCTTGTCCAAACTAGGAATTTTTCCTAACAAATTATCTAAAATATCCATTTAATTTCTTAACCAAGATGTCAAACACAATCAAGAAATAAGATATAGAATCTCATGGTAATGACATAACATTTTATAGCCTATGAATTTAATAGTTAATAAAATATGTAACAGGTTTTGCCC
>NW_014577184.1:0-682 GCF_000485595.1 Priapulus caudatus | reverse complement strand
TTGTGTGTGTGTGTGTGTGCGTGTGTGTACGCGCGTGCGTGTGTGAGTGAGTGAGTGTGTGTGTGTGCGTTCGCGTGCGCATGTGCGTGTGTGTGCGCGCGTATGTGCCTGTGAGCGTGCGTATGTGATATAGGTTCGTTGGTATGGCATGTTACACTAAGACGGTGGATAGTGGAAAACAATAAAACTATGAAAAATGGGGATACTATAGTGTTAGTAAAATGAAATCGGCAACAGCATTATATGAAGTGTAAAATATATATACCCAATAGCAGGAACGTATAATGACAAAATTGTCATTATACGCTCCTGATAATAGCTATATACCCGCACCTATTAAATTTATATTTCACCGTTACATGCACATGCAGCGATCCTACATCGACCATTTAATTGTCCAGTGTGTACACACACATACACATAAATTGTTTCCACGTGTTCCCTTCTGATAGTGTAGTAAGCAGTCTTATCCTTGATAGTATCCCTCCGCTAATAGGGGGTACCTATTATCTACTCCTGATAGTATATATCACTACGATATCATGTTATATGTATGTGTGTACGTGTGCGTATTTAAGCTATATATTATTTCGCCGTTACATACGAAGCGATTTTACATCGACGTTTTTACACTATTTATTCATAATAGACAAAGATTGCAGGGCCAAAAATCCCGTTATGG
>NW_014577183.1:536475-536872 GCF_000485595.1 Priapulus caudatus | reverse complement strand
CTTTCGTCGTCCGTAAAACGGACACATTATCTACAGAAGATCTTATCGAGTTTGTGAAAGGTACTGATCCTCATTCTTCCCTATGTGTGTGTGAGTGCGTCCCTGTGTGTATCTATGTGTTTTCGATTTGCTTATAACTACTCTAGATTTCTGCATAATTCTCTGTCGGACCTGTTTTTCTTTGAACCTTCTGGCTGTTTTCTCTTTATTCTCCACCATTTCTAACTACTAGTTCTTTTGCCTTCTATCTCCCATTAGCCTCTCCCCCATATCAAGAGTAGATAATAACACATTATCAGAAGATGTTATTATCTACTCTTGCCCATATCTTCTATATTTCTCTCTCTCTCTCTCTCTCTCTCTCTCTCTCTCTCTCTCTCTCTCGCTATCTCTCTCC
>NW_014577183.1:531181-531904 GCF_000485595.1 Priapulus caudatus | reverse complement strand
AATCGCCACAATCGCAATCGATGCACAGTACGCTACCAATCGCCACATAAATTTACATTTATCTCTTTTCAGAGAAGTCACCGAGAAAGTACGTCACATTAACAGAAGGTGTGCGCTTTCTGAAAAACATTCCGAAAAATCTAGTTGGCAAAAACATGCGCAGCAAACTTCAAGCACAGTCTTTCGAGTAAATTCTCCTCAATGGCGTATGATGGCGCTATGAGCGGCTCCGATAATTATTTGTTTGTCCAAAGAGGTAGCTCCATGGTCTTGCCCTAATGCATATCCTGCGTACTTTCGTTGTTTTATGCTACTCAGTTTTAGTCATTTGGAATATTATTTTCCTCATGTGAACCATTTGAAATAGTTGCCCGCTGTATACTTGATCTGGACCCAACTAGATCTAATATAATACATATAAATCAGGAGTAGTTAATAGGGTAGATAGGAGTATAGATAGGGTAGATAGGGTAGATAATAGATCCCCATTATCTACTCCTGATATAAATCAAGAGTCCATGCATAATAGGAATCTCTATTATGGACTCTTGATATAAATGCAGCTAATCATACGGACCACTGCGCTGTAACATGTTAACATGTTATTATATATAGCTCAGTGGGTGTGAACTGTAGTAGTCTGGACGGCGTTATCAAAATCGAAAGCCGTGATTTGGTTGAAAAAAAGGTTTTTATATCGAATAATATCACCGTTTTTAAACG
>NW_014577183.1:527653-529245 GCF_000485595.1 Priapulus caudatus | reverse complement strand
GTGTGTGTGTGTGTGTGTGTGTGTGTGTGTGTGTGTGTGTGTGTGTGTGTTTACATGACCCTAATGAAATATTGATCAAGTGCCAAAGGTACTGGTAATGTGACAACCTTCCCCGCCTTTGCCACTCACGTTCACTTTTAATACGGGTATTTTGACGTTGTGTCATTTTCACGCATTGAAAAGTCGGTAGGCGTTACCTTCTCTTCTTTCATTTTATATATTTTTTTTTAATACACGTAATAATCAAATAATGATTATGATGGCGCTGAAGGGATTGCGAAACAAGATCTCTTAGACTACGTATTTGTTGAAATTTGTTGAAATAGGGAGAGAGCACAAGACAGAGAGAGAAACAAAGCTAAAAAGAAAACGAGGAATGAAAGGTTGATGAGGCGAGAGAGTGCGCGCTAGAGAATCGGGAAGACAGGGAGGCAGACAGGAAGAATGGAGGGATGAAAGCGAGAGGTAGGGGAGAGAGTGAAAGAGAGAGAGAGAGAGAGAGAGAGAGAGAGAGAACAGAAAGAGACAGAAGATGGCAAAAAACACGTGTATGCGGCTAATATTATTGTGATTATTATAGAAAGACAAAAAGATGGAGGGACGTGAAGGACGTGTGTTAGACAGTCCGTACCCACATGTTGATGTACCAGACATGTCGGTCACTGATTTTCTCGATCAACACTCTTGGTTTAGCCAGTCACAGGATGCGATAGCCCTGGTAAGTCTGAACTCTACTTGTCACCTTTATTATGTACGCGCGTCTACATCCACATAGGTTGAGTTTCCCTTAACATGGCTTCACCATGTACAATTTTCTAAAAACACGATTTTTATAACAGCTTAATTCTATCATTATACGGGAATTTTGTCTTTGTATAAAACGATCTTATACGGCCCACAGTCTTGCGCAACAGAAAATGAGAGTAGAGCGATCGAATGAAACTATGATTCGAAGGATTCCCACCCCAGAATTTTTACAACTTATATAATCTCTTTTCATAGATCAATTAAACAAGCGTTTCCTTTTCTGGTTATAACTTGTTAAGTGCTGTACCATCACCTCTATCAATCTATTATCCTGGCTCACCTGGCTCACGCGCTCTATTATCTCTTATCTCTTATCTCGATTATCTCTTATCTCTTATTGTCACCTCATATATAATCACCCTAACCCTAAACCCTAACCCTAACCCTAAGAACACCCTAACCCTAACCCTAAGAACGAATTAATCCGAGCTTTCGTCGTCCGTAAAACGGACACATTGTCTGCAGAAGATCTTATCGAGTTTGTGAAAGGTACTGGTCTGCTCAAACAATCACCTGCATTCACCGTAATATCGTTCGTCATCATTTTTGTACCTTTCTGTCGCTTAATTACTTTAATTCTCTTATATATGCAACAGGTGACTGTAGATCGTATTCTACCCAAAGATCTCGTTCCTCCTATATTTTTAACTATTTTACTCCCCACATCTTCCTCTCTCTCTCTCTCTCTCTCTCTCTCTCTCTCTCTCGCTGTTTATCCATCCATCCATCTATCCATCCATTCATTCATCGATCAATCGATCAATCGATCAATTAATCAATCAATT
>NW_014577183.1:525570-527244 GCF_000485595.1 Priapulus caudatus | reverse complement strand
CACACACACACACACACACACACACACACACACACACACACACACACACACACACACACACACATAGACTCTGATTGTGAGCGCTGTGGAACGTGGATACTGCACATGGGCTATTAAATGTGAAAGGGCCGGCATAATCACAGACCCCTGATGCAGATATACAGAGTCATTCTCTTGTCGGACGGATGAGTTGTGGACATTCTAGTTGGATGTTCACCCATCACTGGTTATCTGATGAGGCGTATGTGCACATACTCACGCGTGAGCACACGCATGCACGCACGCACTATAACTATCTATAACTAGTTAATATATGGAGATTAGTGGCGCTGAACGATGAATTTTTCGAAATTCGGAAATAAACGTCAAACGGGACGCGGGATTGTACCATTTTGATTATCGTACAACCGGAAATTACCAGATAATTTTTTTCGTGAATTGGGAATAGAACTCAACCGGGACGCGGGGAACGTCCTAAAAGATTTCTTGTGCAGAATAATGACAAGGTTTGGAAGGAGCATAATTACTTCTTCCAGAATGACTAATTCATATAGGTAATAATGGCGTGGACACCAGGAAATATATTTTGACAGCAAATATATATTAATTATCGAGGAGATGGCATATTTTCTGACAAACTTGGAGTGGACTCCACCCGTTCCAATTCCTTAATAAATATTCTGTTTACATTCATCGTTTTAGACCACCCACTTTTAGTCTAATGTTTAGTCATATTAAACCGTAAGAAATATTGGGGCATAGCACAAGCATCACATAAAATGTTACGACATTTTACACTAATAATGCCATAACTATTTATGATGTTTTTAGCAATGGCCCCCTGGTGATAAGATATCTAGAAACTAACGGTGCGTTTCCTGTGGCGGCTCTAAAGGCGTTATCAGAATTAATCTAGTGCTGTGTTTTGTCGTTTATGCTCTCCTATCGAATAATCGGACAGTATTTATATATAGTATTTATATCAACCTAGTACGCATACCTTGTATCATGAATATTTAATTTAGTACCTACCTGTAACAAGAATAAATAAATCACATATACGTTATCTTCTAAATGCATTTGGTTTGAATAAACTATAATCATCATCGCTTGTGTTATTTTTTCGCTTCTGTAATTTTATCACAAAATTATGGAATGGCTGCTGGGCGCGAAAAATATATTAAATGTATTAATTATACATTACTCAACAGTTGAAAACATGTTTATTTATATTTTTTTTTTAAATGAACATATCTATTTCATTGTAGATTAGTTTTCGTATTAATCTATCTCTACTCCTTTTTATACATATCCTACAAAATACCAGAGAATTGCACATCAGGAGTAGATAATAAGGAATTTCCTATTATCTACTCCTGATGCACATAGACTCGGGAGCATCCGAGATTTTCGACTCGCGAGCAGATAGCTCAGATTTGAAACACGTTTTATATTGCTAGAGTCGCGAAGAAAATTCACCGTGTGCGCGTAGCGTGGGCTCGTATTTGAGTGAGAATAATCTCGCAATAGTAGAATTCATTCGCGAGAGAAGAATATTATAATCTCGCGAAAGTAGAATATTCCCACGAGAGTATTTAATAAACGCGCGTTAGCGGTAAGCGAATCACGTGATTCAAGTCATATTACGTAACCATAGATGTCTACTATATACGT
>NW_014577183.1:523857-525188 GCF_000485595.1 Priapulus caudatus | reverse complement strand
TTAGAGTATGCAAATATCTTATATTTAAGGGTCACTATACAGAACATAAAACAGCTATAGTGATGGAGAGACGAGAAGGACGTATACTAAAGAGCCAGTTCCCAGATGTCGATGTGCCAGAAATGTCGGTGAATGATTTCCTTGAGCAACATTCCTGGTTGAACAAGCCACAGGACTCCATAGCTGTGGTAGGTCTTACAATTACGTTTTGACATTAGTCGTGGGCGAGTGTCCACGCGTAAGTCAGGTATACGCGTGCATGGTGGAATATGCAATAATGGGTAACAGAATGGCGGATAAGAGAAGAATTGGCAAGAATTTCTCTAATTTTCTAAATACAGTAGTTAATTGTTATTTTTACCATTATGTTACATGTCGCTGTGTGCTGTTCTTCAAGTGCGTCTATCGGTACTCTCCTTAAATTTTCCAAAATCTTAGCTATCACAGCCTACATTCTACATCTGCCTTTCATTCATGTTTTCCTTTTTCCATTTTTTTGTTTATTACATACAGGTACTTTTTGTTTTATCTTTTTCATATCCATCTAGCAAACACGCTATCCAGCAATCCAAGCAAACCCCAGAAATTCAAAACGTAAAAATGTCAAACGCTACAATCTTGTGGCCTGTGTTTCACCGTTATATTCGCTATATTGTGACATTCCCAGATCGGGCGCAGTGTTGGACCACCTGATGCTAGCAAGGAGTGGAGGTTGTCGTACAGAGAGCTGCGGGAGTCTGTAAGAAGAGTAGCTAGCGGTCTGGCCCGGCGCGGCCTCAGGAAAGGTGACGTCGTGTTTGTGTGCAGTTCTAACTGCCCAGAGTACGTGATCACGATGTTGGCAGTTTACTCGCTAGGGGCAGTCCTGACGTCTGCGATTCCTGGATCCTCTGTAAGTGGGTTATTGTCTTTACACTACATTGATAAATCATTTTCGCGGTCATGCCAAGCTAAGGATTCCTATAGGTCAGCAACAGATAATTTGAGAAATGCCGCCCAAAAATTTGTTATTAAAATGCAATATATTGCAGATATTTTGTTAATTAAAATGAGATATTACCTTCATAATCATACAACTAATTAGTAGATAGATTGTGATTAAGTGATGAAACCACCTGGGCAATATCGGTCCTACCGCATATACGTACGTGCATGCTTTCAGACGAGATACTTTACAAGCTGGGAATTGCGATGTTCTGTGGCACTTTAAAGTTTTTCGTCGTATCTAGTGACGAGCTCACAACTGCGAGGAAATTGGTGGAGCGTTGTGGAGTAAACGTGGTACGTGACTAAGATAATATATATATACATATATATATATATACATATAT
>NW_014577183.1:517595-522397 GCF_000485595.1 Priapulus caudatus | reverse complement strand
ACAACTCACATCACACATACCAACTGGAAATATATTTATGTAAGTATAATTATGATGGCATCTGCGTAGGTGGTGGACGCAATCACTAGGAAGCTGCTGCCCCCTGGTGTAGCGGGAGAGATGTGCGTCCGTAATCCATATAATATACTGCGCGGCTACATCAACAACCCTGAAGCGACGGCACGCGCCATTGACAGCGATGGTTGTCTACACACGGGAGACCTCGTGCAGTACGATGACGATGGCTTCATCTACTTCATAGATAGTAGACATAACCACGACGATTCAGGTATAATTCCCAAACTGAGGAGCGGATTAGCAGTGGTGGTAACGATGGAAGCAGGAACGCTGAGGTTTTCTGTGCCGAGTGTTCAAGGTTCAAACCGAAGTGCCACACTTGATACCCATAATAGATACAACAACCGACTTTACCGCTTATACACCATATATACTGCTCTTGAACACAACGAACCAGCGATCGCGATGGCTTGCAGCAACGATAATACAAAGCCAAACTGTTTTGTTCAGGAAACAAACATCTTCTCATGAATGTCACGCACGTCTCAGATTAAACAGAGGTGTAAATACGTGAATATACGCATAACAAACAATTTCGCGTCTTCACGCTGTCTGTATAGTGATTACATTCATAATTGGCGTTGCGGTATGTGTGCAGGTCTCGCCTTCAGAAATGGAAAACATCCTCATGAGTCATCCAGGAGTAGGAGACGTCGCTGTTACCGGCATCCCAGATCCAGACAACGAAGGATACGAACTAATCCGAGCTTTCGTCGTCCGTAAAACAGACCCATTATCTGCAGAAGACCTTATCGAGTTTGTGAAAGGTACTGGTCTGCTCAAACAATCACCTGCATTCACCGTAATATCGTTCGTTGTCATTTTTGTACCTTTCTGTCGCTTAATTATTTTTATGCTCTTATGCAACAGGTGACTGTAGTTCGTATTCTACCTAAAGATCTCTTTCACTCCCCCTGTCTCCCCCTCTCTCTCTCTCTCTCTCTCTCTCTCTCTCTCTCTCTCTCTCTCTCTCTCGCTATTTAACCATCCATTCATCTACCCATCCATCCATTCATCCATCAATCAAGCAATCGATCAATCAAGCAAGCGATCGATCAATTGATCCATCCATCCAACCATCCATCGGTCTATCCATCCATCCACACATCCATACATCTATTCACAAATCTGTCCGGCCGTTTGGTTAACGCTCCCTCGGTCCATTCGTACATCCGTCCGTGAATCTGTCTTTCGCAACACAGTCGTGGTAAAGATATTCCCATGCGTTTGTATAATTCCTAAAATATTGAATACATGTTCTAAAATACCTTTTTACACATGTTACGCGATTGACTATCTTTTTTTTCAGAGAAGACACCGAGAAAGTACGTCACATTAACAGGATGTGTTCGCTTCCTGAAAAACATTCCGAAGAATTTAACCGGTAAAAACATGCGCAGCGAACTACAAGCTCAGGCATACGAATAACTATTCAGGTATGCAACCAAATCAACTTTATTAATTCGTTGTTTTTATCTTTTAAACTAAACTACTATAAACAAATAACACCACTCAAAAATTATACGTGATGTGCTTTTATTAAAAGCATATAAAACAATGTAGTTTATCAAGTGAATTTACAAGATGATATAGTGTGGAAGTGTGCTATATAAGTGCAGACAAAGTTACCATGCAGCAGTAATGTTAATTCTAAACCAACAACATCGTTAGGAGACGCAGTGATTCGTCGATCTTTTATACAGATTGGATTCGCATGAAATATTTTAAGCTACCGTGTGTTACGTCATTTTATATAGCCACGCACGATATTACAAATCAAATTTTTCGCCGAAAATTGGCGGCCTCGTTTTCATTTCTAGACGCGCAAGGACGGGTCAAGCAAAACAATAATAGAAACGCAATTAACTCATCCGAGACGATACAAGATGCGTGGCGTGGGATTGTTGGTCTCGTCGTCGGATTTACTTGATGTTTTGACTGTTACACTGGAAATAATTCTGTATGAATCTCACAGTTTTGCTGCTCGCACATCAAACAGCTACTGTCGAGGTCAACCCTACGCAACATAGAATTTCACGAGATACAAGTAAACTTAGAGCTTGTTTTTACCAAATACGTGGCACAGTCCTAACTATGCCATTGCATGTATTCTGTGCACATACTACAGTAAAAAAATCAATCATAACCTGCTGTTATTTAGCATCTTTCTGACATGTGTGTGCAATCGATACGGTATATGTAGTCATTGTCAATACACAGGATATGTGCACAAGATTTCCACAGCGACCTCAATGTGAAAGAACGCCTGTGTGGCGACATATAGCGTTAAATTTAGAAAATGTGTCAATTGAAAGTCTATGTTCGCGAATTGACTATTTTCTAGAGCCAGAAACTAAATATTGCACCAACTACAGAAATTACCCTTACAAGACAACAGATCGATTCCTCTACGTCCTACATGTTTGTTATATAGCTTTTCTATAACAAATTATTAGTTTTAGATTTGGATCTTGCTATGGCTAATTGAATACCGCGACTACTTCGGTTAAATAAAAGCACATAGGCCTACTCACAGCTAATATTTAAAATATGACATAACATGACACGCATATAGGAATAATCACGTTAGGTGCAATAACATATACGATATACAGATTCAGATAGTGCTGACCCGTAAACCTTAGCCCAAGGTGAGTATAAACAACAACCTTCCGCTCCTCATTTACTCGCCGTTTTTTACCATTTGCTATTTTAGGCACGAATTTTATTTGGCGACGCATTTCCTAAAACAAACCGTGCTGAATCCGGTGACCTAGCCATCGTGCTATATTCCAGCGGAACAACTGGCCCGCCAAAAGGGATACCTTGGACTCACAAACAACTCGTGGCTAATCTCTGTACTGTTACCTGGTATTCAGCATTACCCAACGTCACACATTATAAGGGACGGTCACTGATGGGTAGCAATATCGTGCATTAGTTAAGATTATGCATGACAGACAGCAGTAACGCAAATGAATTTAAACTCGAACAATTAGAACTATTCAACTAGAAATTTAGAAGAATGAGTAAGACTTTTGAATTTATCGATCAATTCAACGAAATTAAAGTGCGTATATATATATAGCCAGCACTGTATAGCCATCTTGCACAAGCAAACATGGTAGATATCTGGTTTCAACTACGAACTCTATATCATTGGCTACTCGTTCTAGCGTAAACATGAGACAAGAAGACGTAGTTCTGGTGGCAACTCCTCTAGCTTTTGGAGGCGGCATGTGTGTAACGATACACAGTTTAGCTCAAGGGGCAGTAACCTTGTCCCTGCCTAATCTCAGTAATCCTGGGCTATACAGTGCAGCAATAAACAAATACAAGGTATATGAAGTTGTGATTGTAGATACAACAATTAGAATCGATATATCAAATTTAGTATCTATTAGTATGCTGATAATTTATGTTAGTCTCGTTTTCATCTTCTTTGCCAAATTCACGAGAATCATGAGCATACCGTTTCGTTATAAACTCAATATTATTCCTTAGTATTTGTATCATATTCCCAAAATGCAAGTTAATTTCAACTGACGCGCCATGATTTTATTACTCTATAGGTCACCTATACCTTCTGCATTCCTCCACTGATCGTCAGTCTGGTAAAGCAAGGTTACGAGCTGCCCACATTACAACGCTGTGACACGGCTGGGGGCAGCTGCAGCCCTGCAGTTATCAGAGAAGCTAGAATTACGCATCCACACCTGATCATTAATAGTAGTAAGACTTAGACTTAGACATAAATAGCTTCCCGAGATAAGAGGGCATATTGGAAATTCCGTCAATTAAACGTGGTCTACTTTGTTCTCTAATCATCAGATGTTGATAGGTTTGCTTTTTATTTATATAATTACATTACCGTTCACCGAGGGACTACTCCCCTGAGTGCCGTATAACCTAGCTGATGCCTGAAGCCCCCGAGATAAACGTATATAACTAATTATCTAACTAACTATTTAGAGCTTTTCGGAATGTCTGAGGTCGGATCAGTAGTCATAGGCGCTCCGCCGGAAAAGGATCAGGATAGCAACACGAGAGGATGTCTTCTTGGAAAACCTCTAGCAAACACACAGATCAAGGTATATATCATATTTGTTTTTGGCTGTTGCGATTTATTGGCGACCCATAATCCGTTCTACTTGGCAAGGATACCATAGAGATGTCGCCTCAAAGTTCAAACCAATAATATTATAGCATTCGGTACAACCAAATAGCACGTACAACTAAATCCGGTAATAAGTAGAATTGTACCACATACTACAACTCACATCACACATACCAACTGGAAATATATTTATGTAAGTATAATTATGATGGCATCTGCGTAGGTGGTGGACGCAATCACTAGGAAGCTGCTGCCCCCTGGTGTAGCGGGAGAGATGTGCGTCCGTAATCCATATAATATACTGCGCGGCTACATCAACAACCCTGAAGCGACGGCACGCGCCATTGACAGCGATGGTTGTCTACACACGGGAGACCTCGTGCAGTACGATGACGATGGCTTCATCTACTTCATAGATAGTAGACATAACCACGACGATTCAGGTATAATTCCCAAACTGAGGAGCGGATTAGCAGTGGTGGTAACGATGGAAGCAGGAACGCTGAGGTTTTCTGTGCCGAGTGTTCAAGGTTCAAACCGAAGTGCCACACTTGATACCCATAATAGATACAACAACCGACTTTACCGCTTATACACCATATATACT
>NW_014577183.1:509961-515837 GCF_000485595.1 Priapulus caudatus | reverse complement strand
TATAAAATAACTTGTCATGTCTTCATCAACAAAACTTTGTACAAAAATATTAGCACGAAATAATTATTTACAGCCAATCTGAATATATCCCATTAGAGCTTACGCACTTCGGAATTACTCACGAATTACTGTTCGAACCCATCGAACCCCCCCCCCCCTGGCTACGGGCCTGGTCTTAGCAGTAGAATTTAGCAATAGCAGGACTAATCGCAGACTATTAGCCGCGACGATAAGATTTAACGAAAGCAGGGTCCTTTGACTGTGTCTGTCTGTGTCTGTTTGTGTGTGTGGGTGTGGGGGGGGGGTAACAAGGGTTAGGGATAGGGTAAGCCTAGTATTGCTATGACTAAAATTTGACCGAGAGCTATGCTTAAGTACAGTATTGACGTTAGTATTACGAACTAGAATGCATTCGTTGCTAATGTGCTGTTCTTTCACTACAACATGTCGCCAAATTTATTCTCAACTCACACCTTAACTTCTCCGAGTCCAACTTTAGCGCAATCTGCACAATCTCCCTGTGCAGTTATAGCAGTGCTCGCTACACTGCCGTGGTTATAACATTTATCTTTGCGCAGTTAATTTTTCTCTTTTTAACTGCCTCTACTGGGGAATCTGTGACTTATTCCCGTCGACCTTTCTTTTCCTGGACGGTTGGGAATCTTGTTCACCGTTCGTATTCTACAATAAATTTTCTTCCATGTTAAGGCTTGTGGCTGTACTCTCCGCCTCCGACGGGGTATAGATGATTGCGTCATCAGGCTCCTGAGCCTCAAGGTCACTTGCAGATGGATTCTTCATGATTGGATCAACTGCACGAGACATTGGCGGCTGCGATTGCTCCGTGGAACCCGCTGAAGCCTGCAACTTGGGTGTTGTGATGAAGTTACTCAAAGGAAGTTTGTCTTCCTCGTCAAACTCATCATCACTACCGCTGTTGTTGTTGTCGGGTGGGTATGCCGGTGTCGCTGCCCTCTGGGGTTGACGACGTCTTCATCCTTGCATGGGTTCTGTCCGCGGTTACTGACGTACGTGCCTGTTTGCATGTTGTTGACAGTACACTTGCATGTTGTACGTCCCGTCTTCTTCACACATTTTATATATTACTACTACATAAAAAAGGAATGCCCACAAGATAGGGCTATTGTGAGAATGTCTATCGTTTCAATCTGTTTGAATGGCTGCATCTCCACGGCTGCCTTGCTGCTGCTCTGGTTCTCCCGCCGAATATATATCTATGGCGCCGAATATATATTTATGGCGCCGAATATATGGCGCCGCTATCAGCTAATGTACATACAATTGAATGCCCATATGACATAATTTATTTGTGTCGGGATCATTTTTCGCTTCTACCGCGAAGGTAGGATGGTGATGCAGTAGCAGGAAAACCCAGAGTGAAATGAACGCAAGTCCTTAGATAGTCTTTATGCAACTGATGGTTTTATTCATCATATAAAAATAACATGAATAACGCTCACTGCACGTATCTCGAATATAGCGTATAGATATATATATAATATATATTGCTCGTGCCACGTTTACGTTACCTCGTTAGGTGATTACACGTTTAACTTCTCTTAGCTATTCTACGGGTTAATATTGTAGCCGTCTCTGTCTCTCCCAGTCGTGTGCTCCGTGGCTCGGCGCGAGTTCGTGGGTTGGCAGTGTGTCTCCTTGTCGTGTGTAGGCTATAGCTCCCTTAGTATAAGGTATACTTTCTCGGGCCTTGTCCTGCTCGTAGGTGGCTCTCCCTCCGACGGTGTGTGTGCGCTCTCTCTCCCTCAATCGCTTGTTCGTTCGTTCGTTCGTTCGTTCGTTCGTTCGTTCGTTCGTTCGTTCGTTCGTTCGTTCGTTCGTTCGTTCGTTCGTTCGTTCGTTCGTTCGTTCGTTTGTTCGTTCGTGGCCGTCCGAAGACTGACTGATTTTACTGTTGGCTCTCGGCGGCTTATATAGGATCCTGCGATGACGTAGGAACCTGGCAGTGCCTCCCTCTCCCGTGCCTCAGGTGCATGGGTGTTGTCCCCACCTCGCTTAACACGTGTACAGGTGATGCAACCCCTTTGGTCCAGTATATGCTTGAGCGTCGCACCCTCCCTGTCTGCCACGTGCTCGGCCGGCGCCGCTCTCTCGCCCGGCGCGTGTACGTGGTGGCGCAACTCCTTGACCTCCCACATCTGGTAGCTATGGGACCCCCCTTCCCCGCGCTTGTCTGTGTCGTTGAGGAAAACTTTCTACCTGTCGCTAGGGGAACCTTCTATCTCTGTTGCTGTTGAACTGGTTTCTGGTTGTATGACGTCATCCCCCCTGAAATCTCCACAACTCTTCCCAACTTCATTTAGTATATGCCCTCGGATACGCTTTACCTTCCCTCGTCGTGTGATAGTCGTTCTTCTTCTCTGCTTTTGTTTGTTTGTTACCATTATTTGTCACTGTTTCAGTCGTGCTCTCTTCAGTCCTTTACCGTGTTGTCGTCGTACACATGTACTACAGTATTGTCACTGGTGTTCTATATCTTTCCTGTACTCAGGCCAGTAGAATCTCTGCTGAATACTAGCCCTGCTTTTTTTTGCCTTGATGCCTTGCTATTCGATGATAATACAATTGTTGAAATACTTCTTTCCTCAATTCTGCAGGTATTATCAGCTGACGGATTGGCTGGATTGGTGTCACTGGTGTCTCCCACCGCCGATACAATCGTCCTTCGTGTATTTCCAGTTTGTGGCATTTCCCCCAGTATGCTTTTGCTTCCGCTCCCATTCCTGCAATCTCAGAAAACTCAGGCCTATCTGGCGCCGTTTCTATTCGTTTCTTGAAGAAGACGATGACAGGATCCCTGTCCTGTAATCTCTTAATGTTCTCGGGGTGCCATATACCATGGTCCTCCCCCTCATCATCAGGGTTTTCTGTACGATCCTCTCGCCCCTGAGTCCCATCAATCATGACTAAAACGCGGCCATGTTTCTCCTCATCCTTCCATGAAGAATCGTCAGTCCTCCCATTACGACTGGGTGGTTCATCTCTTCTCTTTACCTCGTCTTCCCCGTCTTCTTCTTTCGGAACGGCCGTCTCTTCTTCGCCTGCTCGTGTTTCTGTCGCCAATGGTACGGTCTTTTCTGCAATTTCATGTCTGTTATCTGGGCAATTCTCCTCAGGGAGTCTCTTTTCCTCCTCCCTTTCCACTCTTCTCTTCGCACTGTCTGGTACAGTCCTTTCTGCCAGCACTGACAATCCCTCCATCTTGTGCTCCTTCATTGACTCCAACTTGTCGAACCCGTTGCCATTCAGCAGTGTAGCACTTGATCCACTGTCCACGAGGGATTTTCTTAAACATTCTTCCTCTTTTTCAGGCACCATCCAGGTGGGATGACACTGTACGGGTGATATTGAGACTGTTGATATTCGCTCCTGTTCTGCTGTGATTGATTTCTTACTTTTATTTTCTTAAAGCTGCAGTTGTTCGCCGTCAGTTTCCAGATCTCCAGATCTTTTATTTATTTTATCGAAATTGAAGTGAATAAGTCGTGTTTTACCTCTCTTCGCCTTGTTATGGACCAGGTCACCGACCCTATGCCTGGTCCTTCCTAGTTTAATGATTGTTGATCTCGCATTCCAGTGGCATTTGGTAGTGTGGATTTCTTTATATCGTTGCCACGCAGTCTCTGCGGACAGGCGCTCTGCATATGTCCGTTCCCTCTGCAGTAATAACACTCAATGTTTCTCATTGGTGCCATGTCCTGCTGTGACCTCGCCATTCCTCTCATAGGTTGGTATGGTGTGCCTTGACCTGACCCTTGACCTTTTCTCCAACCACTGTTTTCACGCAGCTTTCACCCCTCATCTTACCCATTTCTTGCTTTAGATGCCGTACCTCATCTCGCAGTTGGTTAAGCAGGCTTGATGTTTGATCTGTTGGCTGTATTACAGCTCTTACACGATAACTCCTGTCTGGTGGCGGCTTCCTGCTATGTACTGTTTCTCTCGTTACTGCTTCGAACTGGGCTACGCGGGTTATAGCTTCATCCATTGTTTTCGGCTGTTGAAGGAGTACATAGCGCTGAATCTCCGTATCTCCCAGACCTTCCAGGTACTTATCGATCAGGATCTCCTCAAATTGATGACCGATCATTCCCGGGTATGCGCGATTAAACTGCTGTCGCATGATGTCTCCGTATTCTTTAGGAGTTTCTTTCCCTCTTCGGTTCCTGTTGCGTAACTCGCTTCGATGTACGTGCTTCCGCTCTACGGGTGTAATACTGTGTTCCTTCTACTCGTTCGTTACCCGTGATCGTTAGGGTTCTGCGTATGTTATTAGAGATACCGCTGCTTACATCATACATAAATTACTCAACAATGAAGTTACGTGTTTAAAGCATCTTTACTGCACATATTACGGTAACGTGGACGCCCCTTGTACTAGACATCTAGTGAACAGAAAGGTACGCGACACAACATACACTTACATATAAAGCGGTGAGGTAGGTAGCTGGTACAGCAACAGTACAGATATGTAGACGTCTCTCGACGCGCTTGCAAACTAGTAGGCGACTGGTAATTCCATGGACTGCACTTTAAATAGTGACGCCGTCGTCATTGTCTTAGCCCACGCGCTCCCATTGGTCGACGCCGCTCGGGTGACCGCTGGTCAAGCGTGTTAATGCACGCGCTCTCCTATTGGATGGCCAGGGTCGTTAGCCACGCCCCCTTGACCCCTCGACCCACGTGCGTCCCCCCTAAGAACAAAGAGCTTTGTTCTTACTATTCTAATTCATCCTTTTTATTACTTATTATTATTATTATTGAACTTATTATTATTTCCGTATTACACGGGGTCGAATCTTCGTTGCAGGCAAGAAACAATCTGCGCATAGCTGGTTCGCTGTGATCGAGGCATTTCAATCATGGCTTCCAATGCTTCGGCTTCCAGACACAATCCCAGCTCTATTCCCCATGTCTCCTCTGGCCAGTTGTTGTAGGTAGCTGTCATGACAAATTTAACCAGGAACTGTTTTAAAGCAGTTCCGTCTCCTTTCCGAAATGTTGGCGCCTTCCGTTCCTTTCTAGGTGTGCTGCTATGACGTGGCATTGTCGGGCGGGAGTCGTCCCCCATGCGTGTGCGCTGCTCTTCCACGTCGTTAGGATAGGCAGATATATCGTCATTCCGCCCGGCTGTATCCGGCTCTTCTTTCTTCGTCTTGCGTGACATGTTGCTGGAAGCAGGCATTGCTTGTCCTGCTACATGCGGAGTTTCATCGCCGTCCTCATCTGAGCCTGCCCAAGAACGTCGCGTGAATTTCGGATTGCGTCTGCTTCGTTGACTGACTGGGCTACCCCAGTTTACTTCGAGGCTCTTCCTAGTCCCTCCTGCATGATGCGGGGTTGTGTAGAGCTGCTCCTCGTTTTCTATCGGGCTCTCCTGTCCGGTAGCGTCTAGTGCTCTAGCTCCTCCCACATGTGCCGGTACCGTTAGAGACTAGATCCGCGGGTGTATCAGCGGTGATCCTGCTCCCCCTCGTGCAATGAGTTCGTCCGCCGCCTCGATCAGCTGTCCCGCGCGTGATAACGCATTACGCTCGGCCGCTGGCCGCTGCGTTCTGTTATCACGTTCGGCCGCTGGCTGCTGCGTTCGTACAGGTTCTACACGTACTGGGCTGGGAGTGAAGCAACCTCTCAGCCTCGCCACTAAGGCTGAGAGGGTCTATGTCCCCGGGGTACTGCCGGAACGTACCCTGGGTACGGTCCGGTATCGTACCCTGGATACGGACGGGATCCCGTCCCGTATAGTATAGTATAAAGACGGTGCGCTATCCATTACTATGCTAGACTATAAAAATTGTCGCCATGAGAATATATATATAAACTTTATATATATAATT
>NW_014577183.1:500898-509856 GCF_000485595.1 Priapulus caudatus | reverse complement strand
TCTCTTTTGTATGTAAAACATATGGCTCTAGCTGTCTACAGGAGTGCTGGAGGATGTGATAGTAATTGTCCTCATTTTCGTTTGTATGATTGTGTTCAACACTCGATGAAAGCAGCGACACGTACGCGTGCGTGCGTGCGTGCGTGTGCACGTACACGTGCGTGCGTGCGTGTGTGTGCACGTACACGTGCGTGCGTGTGCACGTACACGTGCGTGCTTGCGTACGTACACGGGGGTGCGTGCGTGCGCGTGTACGTACACGTGCGTGCTTGTGTGCACGTGCAAGTGCGTGCGTGTGCACGTACAAGTGCGCGTGTGCTCGCGCAGAAAACGCATCTGAGGGGGTGTAATTTTAAAAATTTTCGGGGGGAGGGCCCCCAGACCCCCCCCCTTCGCGTGCTCGCAACTACAGGTTACGGCTAGACCCCTCTGGTACAAATCCTGTACACGCCCCTGCCGAGCAAATTGCCAACATTGAAAAACGAACCCCCCCCCCAATAGAAAGCTGGCTACGGGCCTGCGCTTGCGTACGCGAAATCATACGAAAATTTACTAAATAGCTGTGTTGATGAATCGCAACTAAGCAACGTCGATTGCGTACACAAGATTTACGCAAAATATTTTGCGTACGCAGCTTGATGAATCTACCCCCTGTCCGGTAGCGTCTAGTGCTCTAGCTCCTCCCACATGTTCCGGTACCGTTAGAGACTAGATCCGCGGGTGTATCCGCGGTGATCCTGCTCCCCATCGTGCAATGAGTTCGTCCGCCGCCTTGATCAGCTGTCCCGCGCGTGATAACGCATCACGCTTGGCCGCTGGCTGCTGCGTTCGTACAGGTTCTACACGTACTGGGCTGGGAGTGAAGCAACTTCTCAGCCTCACCACTAATGCTGAGAGGGTCTATGTCCCCGGGGTACTGCCGGAACGTACCCTGGGTACGGTCCGGTATCGCTTGGGTTCGGGTTACATTATTGTATCTATCCATTACTATGCTAGACTATAAAAATTTCACTCTGGTATTACTCTTTTCTGCTACTATTGCATGCGAAAATCCCGGACGAGCCCCCAAAAATCCTATAGTGGCCTTAGGGGTGGTCACACTAAACTTTCACACGTGCTGTGGTTTGCACTTGTAATTTATTTATGTCGGGATCATTTTTCGCTCCTACCGCGAAGGTAGTACGGTGATGCAGTAGCAGGAAACCCCAGAGTAAAATAAACGCAAGTCCTTAGATAGTCTTTATACAACTGATGGTTTTATTCATCATATACAAATAACATGAATAACGCTCACTGCACGTATCTCGAATATAGCGTATAGATATATATAATATATATTGCTCGTGCCACGTTTACGTTACCTCGTTAGGTGATTACACGTTTAACTTCTCTTATGCCGCTTTCACACTGGGGTTTAGGGTTAGGGTCGTTCGTTCGTTCGTTCGTTCGTTTGTTCGGTCGTTCGTTTTCGTTCGTTCGTTCGTTCGTTCGTTCGTTCGTTCGTTCGTTCGTTCGTTCGTTCGTTCGTTCGTTCGTTCGTTCGTTCGTGCGTTCGTTTGTGCGTTCGTTTGGGCGTTCGTTCGTTCGTTCGTTCGTTCGTTCGTACGTTCGTTCGTTCGTTCGTGGCCGTCCGAAGACTGACTGATTTTACTGTTAGCTCTCGGCTGCTTATATAGGACCCTGCGGTGACGTAGGAACCTGACAGTGCCTCCCTCTCCCGTGCCTCAAGTGCCTGGGTGTTGTCACCCCCTCGCTTAACACGTGTACAGGTGATGCAACCCCCTTGGTCCAGTATATGCATAAGCGTCGCACCCCCTCCCCCTGTCTGCCACCTGCTCGGTCGGCGCCACTCTCTCGCCCGGCGCGTGTACGTGGTGGCGCAACTTCCTGATCTCCCACATCTGGTAGCTATAGGACCCCCTCCCCCGCGCTTGTCTTCGATGCGGCCATGATGCCGAGGCGCTCGCCGAGGATTGACACTTTGTGTCTTCCAATCACAGTCTACGCCGCCCCCTTATCTCCTAACTTTGAGCTATAATACCTATTACGGCACGGAATCGCCGATCTCACGAACTAGGGCATTCTGCTAGGCTAGAACGGTTTCCTACGATAGAGTTTGGCACAAAACGAAAATAACACGCTGTTTAGCGCACTGCGATAGGTCTTTCTTTTGTATTTTGGCATCTCCCTAAACAGAATAAGCTCCACCTTCTTCGTTGATGGACATGAATGGGGCGTCACCGACGTTACCTACCGTACCTGCTGTTGCTGTGCCTACCGTATTTCGCCGGCCTATTTACTTTTCCTAAATAATGAAATGCCCGGCCGATGCATTTCGCATCGAACAAGACAATTTTCTGCATTTTCACTCGCTGTCGGAATTAAGTCGACGAGTGCGTCATTTATTGAACAATTCAATAAAACACACAATTTTCGGAGGCTAATCGAGGCTAATGTTTACATGCCACAGCGCCATCTCTTGGATGTTTTATAAGTAAATATGGGGATTTTCAATAAAATAATGCGTTTTTATATGTATTTACCACGATTTACGTATAAAACTATATGTTATTTTACTATCCGTGGTATCGTTCCTTGAGTATCAGCATCTATTCAATTCTCGGTAGTTTTCTGCGTGATTAATTATTTTGCGCAGGCACTCATTTGGAAACCTCCAACATTTTTACTTTTCCTAGTAATAAAATTAGTCCATCTTTCATTTATTTAGAAAGGAAGCTCAAACTATGCATTCGTATAATTCATCTGAGCTTCTATAGTTATATTTCCATAATTTGGCTCTCTCCCATCGAATATTCCCTCGTCGGAACCTACAATCGGACTCATAATATCGTTATAACCTCCTATCATCATTAATTAAATCCCTAGCAATATTTGGTGCATTTTTTTACTGCTGCCTATTAAAATTCTCTATCCTTCTTTTTTTAATTTTATACCATGTATTTTTTGTCATATTAAATTCTAATCTTTTGATTCAGCTAATTTTCTGTTACGGTTTTATAATCTCCAATTACCTACAATATCGCAAGATATAATCATTGTTATCTCTCAACCTACAGACCATCCGTGACGCTGGGGACTGCAGCCGGCCTCGAATGTTGGGCACGTCTCCACGCGGACAGCGCCTTCATACTTCAACATCCCCGCGGTCGCGTGCGCATATCCCGCGGAACTGCGCGTCTCATCCGCGCGCAGCGCTTAAGCCTAGGACACACTGTGCGATTTTCTACGCTGGCCGCTTGCGATCGATAAATACGGTGCCGGGTCCGCGCGGTGTGTCCCGTCTCACGGCAGCGTATTTCGCACGCGATCCCATACGCCCGGCTGATCGCTCGCGTTCAGCATGTTGAATATTTACGCATGGGTTTCCATCGCTTGCGTACAGCGCATGCGCTTGCATGCGCTTGCACCAGCTAGCGCCAGCGCGCCCAGCAATGAATCATCGTGTTCGGACGCGATTGTTTTTAGCAGCCAATAAAGTGTAGCAACGAAAGCCGTTGGAAGTGGTTGGACACCGTTACAGGGAAAAGACTAATCCCCGGGCACTCTGGCAGGGCGAGCCCACAATGTAGGGGTGGTCGGGTAGGGTATGGTTAGGGTTAGGGTTTAGGTTAGGTTTAGGGTTAGGGTTAGGGTTAGGGTTAGGGATAGGGATAGGGATAGGGTTAGGGTTAAGGTTAGGATTAGGGTCAGGGTTTAACTTAGGCCTACCTTACCCGACCCTACCCTTCCCGACCACCCCTACACTGTGGGCTCGCTATGCCAGAGTGCCCGGGCATTAGTCTTACCCCACCGTACAGTGTGTCCACACTCGTACGGCGTTCTAAATTCGTGAGCGAACATATACGCTGCCGGGCAGCGTACAGAATCGCTAGTGTGTCCTAGGCTTTAGGATCAACAGCAAAGCTGTGCCACGCAATCTTGTATCATGTCTCTCTGGTTTGTGTCGTTGGGGAAAACTTTCTACCTGTCGCTAGGGGAACCTTCTATCGCTGTTGCTGTTGAACTGGTCTCTGGTTGTATGACGTCATCCCCCCTGAAATCTCCACACTACGGTGCGCCACGTGACGGATTACATGACACCCAAGCTGAAAAACAAAATCTGGTAATAAACTAGCGAAAGAGAAACGACGTCGTGATGTGCTAGCCCATCTTGTGCCCCCCCCCCTACCGGACGCCCCGTCCTTGTGAGGTTTGAGGTTTGAGGTTTGAGTTAATATATGCAGCGGCACGCTCCCCCTCTTGGCCCATCTTGTGCCCCCCGGACGCCCCGTTCTTGTGCAAACCGAAGGTTTGAGTTAATATATGCAGCGGCACGCTCCCCCTACTAGCCCATCTAATGCCCCCCGGACGCCCCGTTCTTGTGCAAACCGAAGGTTTGAGTTAATACATGCAGCGGCACGCTCCCCCTCTTGGCCCATCTTGTGCCCCCCGGACGCCCCGTTCTTGTGCAAACCGAAGGTTTGAGTTAATACATGCAGCGGCACGCTCCCCCTCTTGGCCCATCTTGTGCCCCCCGGACGCCCCGTTCTTGTGCAAACCGAAGGTTTGAGTTAATACATGCAGCGGCACGCTCCCCCTCTTGGCCCATCTTGTGCCCCCCGGACACGCCGTTCGCGTCTTTTTATGCTGTGGATTGAACAGTAATGGTATTTTATGATATTATATATTATATAGTGTGTGTGTGTGGTGTGTGTGTGTTGTTGTGTGTGTGTGTGTGCATGTCGTGTGCGTTGTGTGTGTTGTGGGTGTGTGTGTGTGTATGTGTGTGGCATGTTGTCGTGCCGCCGTGCGCGTCTTAGCGTGCGTTGCTGGGTGCCAGCGCGCGTGTGTGTGTATAATGCTATTACATTATGTACAAGAGATATAATATAATAAGATATATAGTTAATAAGAATAACGCAAGATGATATATAGTGTCTGCTGTTGTCACAGCGTTTGGTAAGGTTGGCACGCTCGTAAACTTTGTTACTAGCTGAACGATCGGGAGGAATGCGATATATAGGTGGCCTGGGGTTTTAAATGTAATGAAAATCATGAGGTAAAATATTGAACAGGTGTAAACATAATTAATTCGATACATTATGATTCACGACGCGCCACACGCACGCCACACACACGCACGGCACACACACACCACACACCACGATACTATATACCATGTAATAATGTGACCTTATTTTCAAATTTTTTCTACGCGCATAAGCATTCGACTTTTTAAAGGTTTATATATATTAATAAGGCCCTAAGCAAACCATTATCGCCTTTATTCAATTAAATTACTTAAAGTAGCACTACGGCTATAGCCACCGTACATAATGGTATAAACATTCCGGTCAAATGTCAGATGGTATTTGAATGAATGAAATAGTTTTAAAATTAATATTTATATATGAGTTACACATCGAAATCATTGATAAGACAGGTGTTCGGCTATATTTAGCGGTGTTACCAAAATGTGAGATTATTCTGTACGAGAACGCAAATATTTGTAGCAACTCTCTATAATCGATCATTGATAACGCCGGTTCCAGACACAGACACTTGGGCCGTTTTCATTCAATAAAAGTTGACTAGAAAAATGCATAAAGAAAGATTCTTTCGTGAAGTGTACGTGAACAGTGGCGTGCGTCGCGGTGCATGAGTTGTGTGCTGTAGAGGAGATTTTTTAACGACTTTTAAGATGAATTATAGCGGTCGATGAGTGCATGACACATAAGTTCTGATTATTAAATACCAATCTGTATTTATATGTCATCAATTTATTGTTAAAAACCCAAGGTCAAAGCCAATTAAGTGTTCTTTTTCTACCACGAGATCCCGCTCCAAGCATTATTTATGAATCTCGAGATTTCAATGGTTCTCTGGATTTGATTATTAATTCGAGAGTGATGGAAGAAAATGGGGCATTGCGTACGTGGGCAGACACTTACGTGGCCAATTACAGCTTCTTTTTAGCATTGCGGGGTATAATACTGGTGCCTGTGTGGTTGTTATCTATATAATAATTTGAGTAGTGTCGTATCTGTTTTGTTCCTTGCGATATTTCTAGCGCGCACAGTCTTCACTCAAGCCTGAAGGTATCGCGGGCACGAAATCCGGCTGAAAATTTTCTGTGCTTCATTCCTACGCCATCACGTTCGATTTAAACTTTTGCTTTTTGTTCATTTATTGATATACTGGTAAAAACAAAAAATTTTAGAAATATAATGGAAAATCTCCCTGGCAACATGCACGCCGATTCAGTTTCAATTCCGCTCGGTGCGCTGGCTGTAGAATTACAAACACGAAACACAGCGCTCGGGTAGTCTGTCGCGTACCTTGCAGTGGTATTCGCCAGGGCACAGCGCGCTGCTGTATGGCGAATCCAGATGAAGACCGGATACCAGAGAAAGCGTGCACTGAGAGGTGTTGGATCCTGCCCGCTTAAGAGCGAATCTTGCGCGCAGTCCGCGGACAGCGCACCAACGCGGGAGACCTTCTTACGAAAGTATCCGCGCTGGCCAGTATTTGAGCGTGCGCCGATCGAAAGGCCGGCGCCACGGATCAATTGCTGCCAGCGAACAAGTCTTCGATTTTAGCGGGTCTAATTCACTAGCAAACCTATGCACACGCATCGCGCAAGGCCTAAAATAGCTATGTTTCACGTGACGTCATAGATCAAGGTCAACGTGTATTTGTATATGTGTTGTGGTTGGCAGAAGCAAGCGTTGCAGCTTGAATTTACATATGAAATGACCACATGGTTTGATTAGACGCACTGTTTATGTAGTTGCACGTACACGTATCTATCAAATCTATCTATTTTGCTACTCTATCTATCTATTCTATATACTATCGTATCTATCTATCTATCTATCTATCGTATCTATCCATATCATCAAATGTGAAACCTGTGGACCCTTGGCCTTGGTGAAAGGCACTTCAACATTAATAGGTGCCACCGCCCCCTAAGGTCCACCTCTGACCAAGTTTTGAAGTTTCTAACTCTAACGGTTGAAAATATCGAGCAGGACAGACACACACACACGACGCGCAGCGCGCACACACACACACACACACACACACACCACACACACACACACACACACACACACACCAAAGCATACACAGCACACGCACACGCACACGCGAGCACACGCACACGCACACGGCACAACGCACACGCACCACACACACACACACACACACACACACACACACAGCAACACACACAAACGGTGCGAACCAATAACGTTCCGCTACACTACGGTGAGGAGGATATAAACATTACAGCGAAAGGTTTGCCCAAATTTTTCAAGAATCAAACCGTTATGTAGAAAATTGACGGGCCAAAGACAGAAATAATTGATATTAGCGGTGTTTCGTATTAACCACTTCAAACATATTATTAGCCACCGAATTAGAGCAAAGAAAAAATTATGGATTACATGGTGTTGGTACAAGGTATTAATTTATTAGTTTATACGGATAATTAAGAATATCTATAATTATAGAACTTTAGTAGCGTTAAATTGTTCACAAATAGATACAATTACTGCAAAGCTAAACTCCTTATTCAATTACTACATGCATTACTTACAGTACGCACCCGTTTAATAGTACGAAACTGACGGGCCAAAGAAAAATAATCTGTATTAAGCGGCGTTCCGTTACAGTACGACCTCTTATATCCGGCCATCGTTATTCCGGGAAATCTCTATTAACCGGGTTGCATCTCGCAGTGTATGGTTCTCTGTTTTTTCGTTCATTTCACCTAAAAATCTAACCACAAACCCTTGCAATCTCGCAGTGTATGTTTCTGTTTTTCGTTCCATTTCCACCCTAAAAATCTCGCTCCAAAACTCGCTCAAAGCTCACTCAACAACTCGCGCGATGTACCAACCGTAGGGCCCCCTATGGTGTGTTTGCGTCTGTGTGTCTGGCGCGCGCTTGTGCGTGTGTGTCTGTGTTGTCCTGTTCGCTGTCAGCTTTCCTCCTGTAAATTTCATTATTTATTTTATCTTTATATTCCATTATATAAACCATTAAAACACGGACAGTTTGTTACAATAATCATAAGACCAACGAGTAAATACATTTTATCAGAATGCATAACCTTACTTGAACCTGCACTACGAAAATGCTGTGTTTGAGCATGAAATCTCATATCCGGCAAATCCCATTTATCCAGGATGGTGCGGTCCGACGGATGGCCGGATAAGGAGGTCTGGACTGTCACTTATAATTGCTTAATCTTTGAATGAAGAAAAACAATGGATTAGAAGGTGTGTACAACAGTGTGTTTTAAAAATGAATATACGGGACACGAAAACTGTCATTGTCTTCGTAATCAAGGTCATATTTTAACTTAAAAGATTTACTATGAATCGGACGGGATAGAACAGAAATCATTACGTAGTATCATTCAGGGCGTAACGACGCGAATATGACCGCCGCGGAGGCGGCCATCTTGCGAGTAATTATAGTGACCACCTATACAATAATCAGGGCCGCTTAACAGGCCACTATGCGGTTCTTAAGGAGGAATTTATTTGAAAGGCCTGAGCTTGAAGGTTCGCTGCGCATGTTTTTCAACTCGATTTTTCGGAATCGTGTCTCAAGGAAAGCGAACACCTCCTGTTAATGGTGACGTACTTTCTCGGTAAGTCTTCTCTGAAAAAAACAGATAAAAGTAAGTTGTACAGCAATTGTCGCGTGGAAGAAAACAGAAAGCATTCAATTTTGTATTGATTGCAAAATTAACGGGCAAAACATAAAAGACATTAACGGCTTAATTTTATTGGCGGGGATAAAGGAGGGAGAGAGATGGAGGGGGAGGAAGAGGGAGAGAGAGGACGCAAAAGAGAGAACGCAGATAGCCGACAGGAGAGAGAGAGAGATGAGAGAGGGAGAGAGAGAGAAATAGAGATAGCGGGAGAGAGAGAGAGAGGAGAGAGA